>NC_092109.1:43123436-43125936 GCF_045679555.1 Salvelinus alpinus
CTACGATGCGGAAACTGAGCTGCACTTCCTAACCTCCTGCCAAATGTATTAGAGACACAGACAGAGCATTCGGAAAGTATTCAGAACCCTTGACTTTTTCCACATTTTATGCTACAGCCTTATTCTAAAATGGATTTTAAAAAATCCCCTCATCAATCTACGCCCAATACCCCATAATGACAAAGCAAAAACAGGTTACAAGAATTTTAGCCAATTTTTTTTTTAACAAAAATAAGAAAGTGACATATCACATTTACAGAACCAGTCAAAAGTTTGGACACATCTACTCATTCCAGGGTTTTTCTTTATTTTTACTATTTTCTACATTGTAGAATAATAGTGAAGACATCAAAACTATGAAATAAAACATATGGAATCATGTAGTAACAAAAAAAGTGTTAAACAAATCAAAATATATTTTATATTTGAGATTCTTCAAAGTCGCCACCCGTTGCCTTGACGACAGCTTTGAGTAGACATGATCTATTTGTTTACGGAACCAACTGACAAGTGAACAGGACAACATGATGATTGGACAATTATTTTTGAATGCTCCCCAGCTGATAGGCTACAAAGGGCCTCAGTTAGATGGGAAGAATTTGAAATGGCCCAATATGTGAGAAGACTGGCAGAGATAAAATGTTACACAGCCTAAGATGCTGATATTTTAAACACACAGTACTTGTATTTCAGTTGCTCTCTCTATCCTTTCCTTATTTTTGTTCTTATTTAATTTACTTTTGCCTCGATTTAAGGCATGATAACGGAAAAAATGTATATATGAATTGAAAAAAATATGAATTGAGAAACATGATATCATCACGTGTCGATTATATATATGTTTTTTGTATTCTTCCATAGAAAGTACAATAAATAATGTTAATGAATGATGAAGAAACATGGCAACTTTATAAAAGATAGTGGACAAACTAGCAGGTTTGTTGTGCACAAAAAACCCACAATTATGCACCTTCCATTCATTATTTCCAGCTCTTTGTTGGACAGTATTATCGACATGAATTCGTTAAGTGAATCCCAAGGTGAAAGAAAACGTGACCAACGTGGCCGATGAACTCAATTGGAATAAATGGACGAACTCGCTTTGGTTCTACCGGTGCCCAGAGCGGACAAACGTTACACTGATGTTACACGTCATTATACCACCCTGGTCAGTCGCTCTTAGTGATCCGCCCGCTCTGTCCCCAAAAATGAGCCTCTCATGTGATTACAGCAGAACTGTAGACTACTGTAGTGGTTGTATAGGCCTGCATCTGTTTGCTTTTATGTCGTTGGAGAATTATACGGACGAATTCTGTGTGTCAGTTGATGTTGTGACAGAGATCAGGACATGTAGTTAGCTTACTGTGTGTGTGTGTGTGTGTGTGTGTGTGTGTGTGTGTGTGTGTGTGTGTGTGTGTGTGTGTGTGTGTGTGTGTGTGTGTGTGTGTGTGTTTGTGTGTGTGTGTGTGTGTGTGTGTGTGTGTGTGTGTGTGTGTGTGTGTGTGTGTGTGTGTGTGTGTGTGTGTGTGTGTGTGTGTGTGTGTGTGTGTGTGTGTGTGTGTGTGTGTGTGTGTGTGTGTGTGTGTCTGTGTGTTTGTGTGTCTGGCCGTGTGTGTGTGTGTGTGTGTGTGTGTGTGTGTGTGTGTGTGTGTGTGTGTGTGTGTGTGTGTGTGTGTGTGTGTGTGTGTGTGTGTGTGTGTGTGTGTGTGTGTGTGTGTGTGTGTTTGTGTGTGTGTGTGTGTGTGTGTTTGTGTGTCTGGCCGTGTGTGTGTGTGTGTGTGTGTGTGTGTGTGTGTGTGTGTGTGTGTGTGTGTGTGTGTGTGTGTGTGTGTGTGTGTGTGTGTGTGTGTGTGTGTGTGTGTGTCCGTGCCAGTGTGACTGA
The DNA here is from genome assembly GCF_045679555.1 of Salvelinus alpinus. Lineage (NCBI taxonomy): Eukaryota > Metazoa > Chordata > Actinopteri > Salmoniformes > Salmonidae > Salvelinus > Salvelinus alpinus. Next base: position 43,125,319 of record NC_092109.1, read on the forward strand.
GTTAAACCAGGGGAAATAGGCCACTTGGACTTCTTATCGCCTCTCCTCCTCTGTCTCTTTCATTCCCGACATCCCTCCCTCCCTCTCTCCATTTTCTCGTTACATAAAAGAGCTCGATATTCTTGACCGCTGACCTGGAATTGAAGTGATGGCTACGTAGAATTGGGTTTTCTGCACTTTGTTTGTGAGAAAGAGAACAATATGGGGTTGTGTATGGGCTTCATACTGTTTTATTTGTTTTATAAATTGTGTTCCTTTTAAGAGAGAGAGAGGGAGACGAGGGGAGAGAGAGAGAGGGGGGGAGAGTGGAAGAGAGAGGGGGAGGGGGGAGAGAGGAAGAGGGAGAGAGAGATAAAGAAAGGGAGAGAGAGAGAGGGAGACGAGGGGAGAGAGAGAGGGCGGGGGAGCAGAAGACAAAGGGAGAGAGGGAGAGAGAGGGGGAGAGAGAGGGAGAGAGAGGGGAGAGAGAGAGAGTGGAGAGAGGAAGAAGGGGAGAGAAAAAGAAAGGGAGAGAGGGAGAGAGAGAGGGAGAGAGGGAGAGAGAGGGGAGAGAGAGGGAGAGAGAGGGGAGAGAGGAAGAAGGGGAGAGAAAAAGAAAGGGAGAGAGGGAGAGAGAGG
>NC_092109.1:43130936-43175936 GCF_045679555.1 Salvelinus alpinus
ACTGTTTCCTCTTGGTGGTTGAGGGGAGGAAAAGCAGAAGTGGTTAGATTACACACACTGTTTGTAGTTTCATAAATATACGTGTGTTTGTTTGTTTACTTGGTTTAGTCAAGTACTGTTAGCTTTCACTTCTACAGTTGCTTTTCCTTTTTTTTTTTTTTTTAGGTGTTTGTGGACGAAGAGTAGAGACTTCTGGGGGAGTGGAGAGGGGGGAGGAAAATGGGTGGGGGTGAAGAGGAAGGAGGAGACATTTACTGGCAGAGAGAAAAGGCTGATAGGACAAAGGGAGGGAGAGAAAAGGAGAGGAATGCTGCGAGAGAGAGAGAGAGAGAGAGAGACAGAGACAGAGACAGAGAGAGAGAGAGAGAGAGAGAGAGAGAGAGAGAGAGAGAGAGAGAGAGAGAGAGAGAGAGAGAGAGAGAGAGAGAGAGCCAGAGAGAGAGCCAGAGAGAGAGGGAGAGCGAGCGAGAGAGAGAGAGAGAGAGAGCGAGAGAGAGAGAGAGAGAGAGAGCGAGAGAGCGAGAGAGAGAGAGAGCGAGAGAGCGAGAGAGAGAGAGAGAGCGAGAGAGCGAGAGAGAGAGAGAGAGCGAGAGAGAGAGAGCGAGAACAGAGAGAGCGAGAGAGAGAGAGCGAGAACAGAGAGAGCGAGAGAGAGAGAGCGAGAACAGAGAGAGCGAGAGAGAGAGAGCGAGAACAGAGAGAGAGAGAACAGAGAGATGAGAGAGAGAGAGCGAGAACAGAGAGAGAGAGAACAGAGAGATGAGAGTTGGGGTAAAGGGAGTGAGAAAATAGAGAAAGAGATGGAGATGGAGAGGGAGGGAGAGAAAGAGAGTGAGAGTGAGAGAGAAAGAGAGAGACAGTGAGAGAGAGAGAGAATGAGCGGCAGACAGCAAGAGAGTCAGAAGGACAGAGAAAGAAGGAGAAGGAGAATGAGAGAGAAACAGGCAGGAGAAAGGAGACAGAGAGAAAGATGAGGTGAGAGCCAGAGAATGAAGGAGACAGAGAGGGAGGAGTGCTGAGAGAGGAGAGGAAGAGAGGCAGAAGGAGAGGAAGAGAGGAGAGGAAGAGAGGCAGAAGGAGAGTGAGAGAGGAGAGGAAGAGAGGCAGAAGGAGAGTGAGAGAGGAAGAGAGGCAGAAGGAGAGTGAGAGAGGAGAGGAAGAGAGGCAGAAGGAGAGTGAGAGAGGAAGAGAGGCAGAAGGATAGTGAGAGAGGAGAGGAAGAGAGGCAGAAGGATAGTGAGAGAGGAGAGGAAGAGAGGCAGAATGAGAGTGAGAGAGGAGAGGAAGAGAGGCAGAAGGAGAGTGAGAGAGGAGAGGAAGAGAGGCAGAAGGAGAGTGAGAGAGGAGAGGAAGAGAGGCAGAAGGATAGTGGGAGAGGAGAGGAAGAGAGGCAGAATGAGAGTGAGAGAGGAGAGGAAGAGAGGCAGAAGGAGAGTGAGAGAAGAGAGGAAGAGAGGCAGAAGGAGAGTGAGAGAGGAGAGGAAGAGAGGCAGAAGGAGAGTGAGAGAGGAGAGGAAGAGAGGCAGAAGGATAGTGGGAGAGGAGAGGAAGAGAGGCAGAATGAGAGTGAGAGAGGAGAGGAAGAGAGGCAGAAGGAGAGTGAGAGAGGAGAGGAAGAGAGGCAGAAGGAGAGTGAGAGAGGAGAGGAAGAGAGGCAGAAGGATAGTGAGAGAGTAGAGGAAGAGAGGCAGAAGGAGAGTGAGAGAGGAGAGGAAGAGAGGCAGAAGGAGAGTGAGAGAGGAGAGGAAGAGAGGCAGAAGGAGAGTGAGAGAGGAGAGGAAGAGAGGCAGAAGGATAGTGAGAGAGGAGAGGAAGAGAGGCAGAAGGAGAGTGAGAGAGGAGAGGAAGAGAGGCAGAAGGAGAGTGAGAGAGGAGAGGAAGAGAGGCAGAAGGAGAGTGAGAGAGGAGAGGAAGAGAGGCAGAAGGATAGTGAGAGAGGAGAGGAAGAGAGGCAGAATGAGAGTGAGAGAGGAGAGGAAGAGAGGCAGAAGGAGAGTGAGAGAGGAGAGGAAGAGAGGCAGAAGGAGAGTGAGAGAGGAGAGGAAGAGAGGCAGAAGGAGAGTGAGAGAGGAGAGGAAGAGAGGCAGAAGGATAGTGAGAGAGGAGAGGAAGAGAGGCAGAAGGAGAGTGAGAGAGGAGAGGAAGAGAGGCAGAAGGAGAGTGAGAGAGGAGAGGAAGAGAGGCAGAAGAAGAGTGAGAGAGGAGAGGAAGAGAGGCAGAAGGAGAGTGAGAGAGGAAGAGAGGCAGAAGGAGAGTGAGAGAGGAGAGGAAGAGAGGCAGAAGGAGAGTGAGAGAGGAGAGGAAGAGAGGCAGAAGAAGAGTGAGAGAGGAAGAGAGGCAGAAGGAGAGTGAGAGAGAGAGAGGAGAAGAGGAGACATGACATCTTCCTCTGGGGGAGAAGGTGATAAGAGGGTCAATTCCACCTCAAAACGCACAAGAACATTGGATTTTGACGTCCACTTTCTCACATTGTTCTGAAATCGTTTAAATTGTTAGAAACCGATCAGATTAGCATTCCTGCAACAGTATTTTGTTGAAATATAATGTAATCTCTGAGAATGAAGCTAATTGATTGCACCAAATTGTTCATTTTAATTTATAGGATTAATATAATGTTCAATCAAATATAGTTCCTAACATCCAATTTGCACCAACTTTTTTTTCCAACAATAAGTTGGACATGAGGAATGGAAAGAACTGGTAAAAAGCTGCCCAAGGTGTCCCCCACACCCTAACGACCCCCCCACACCCCACAGACCCCCCCACACCCTACGGACCCTCCCACACCCCACAGACCCCCCCACACCCTACGCCGATCATACGCCAACAACCACTATACAGTATCAGTTCTCTATGTAATATGGAGCTGCTGCTTAGAGTACTGTTTCTTCATACTACGTAATGTATTCTCAGTGAATTTGATGCTAGTTTCCCCTGTTCAGAGAAATGTGTCAATAAAGTTGTTCAGATTTATTGTTCCGTCCTACATCCTGGGTCTGACCGTTAGATCGTGCTGTTTATCTTTAAAGCCGGTAAGCACTCTATGGTAAATGTATCACAGTAATCCATGCGCTGGTTTTGTGTCCACTGTGTGAAATGCAAACTTTTTTTTTGTTGCATTTGTGGCACAAATCCAATGCAAGTCAATGGTGGTAGTGTATGTTAGTATTTACATATTTTCCTGTTCATATCATCCCCAAAAATGTACTGTGTAACTCAAAGATGTTACTTATACATGACTTGGATATGAAGCGCAAAAAAAATATTACGTTTCAAGTTCTATTAGTAGTATGTACGGGAAACTCATGGTATTCAGAACCAGTCAAAAGTCTGGACACACCTACTCATTTAAGTTTTTTTTATTATTTTCTACATTGTAGAATAATAGTGAAGACATCAACACTATGAAATAACACATATGGAATCATGTAGTAACCAAAAAAGTGTTAAACAAATCAAAATATATTTTATATTTGAGATTCTTCAAAGTAGCCACCCTTTGCCTTGACGACAGCTTTGCACACTCTTGGCGTTCTCTCAACCAGCTTCATGAGGTAGTCACCTGGAATGCATTTCAATTAACTGGTGTGCCTTGTTAACAGTTAATTTGCGGAATTTATTTCCTTCTTAATGTGTTTGAGCCAATAATTTGTGTTGTGACAAGGTAGGGGTGGTATACAGAAGATAGCCCTATTTGGTCAAAGACCAAGTCCATATTATGGCAAGAACAGCTCAAATAAGCAAAGAGGAACAACAGTCCATCATTACTTTAAGACATGAAGGCCAGTCAATCTAGAAAATGTCAAGAACTTTGAAAGTTTCGTCAACTGCAGTCGCAAAAACCACAAGCGCTATGATGAAACTGTTTCTCATGAGGACCGCCACAGGAATGGAAGACCCAGAGTTACCAGCCTCAGAAATTGAAGCCCAAATAAATGCTTAACAGAGTTCAAGTAACAGACACATCTCAACATCAACTGTGTGAATCAGGCCTTCATGGTCGAATTGCTGCAAAGAAACCACTACTATGTACCATATACCATGTACTCTACTCTTCTACTAGTGCCCTACCAAATACTCTACCCTAATACTAGTGCCCTACAATGTACCCTACCCTACTACTAGTGCCCTACCATGTACCCTACCCTACTACTTCCTCTAACACTCTCCTCCCCTCCTCCCCCCTCCTCCTCCCCTCCTCCCCTCCTCCTATCAAACCCCCCTCCTCCCCCCTCCTCCTACCCCTCCTCCTCCCCCCTCCTTCTACCCCTCCTCCCCCCTCCTTCTACCCCTCCTCTAACACTCTCCTACCCCTCCTCCTATCAACCCCCCCTCCTACCTCTCCTCCTACCCTTCCTCCTGCATTCTGCCCTTTTCTTCAAGGAGGACTTTGTTTGGAGCACGCTGGTTGTTGATTCAGGTGCTGGGGTGTGAGATAACTACCCCTCCCCCTCCTTCTCCCCCCCCCCCCCTCCTCCTTCACATTTCCCCACTCAACTTCATTGAGGAACCCAAGAGGCTCCTGTTGGGACAATATCAATTCAACTCAAGGGGCTTTATTGGCATGGAAATATATGTTAACATCGCCAAAGCAAGTGAAGTGGATAATAAACAATAAAAATATCACCCCCGTCTCTCTCTCTCTCTCTCTCTCAATTCAATTCAATTCAATTCAATTCAAGGGGCTTTATTGGCATGGGAAACATGTGTTAACATTGCCAAAGCAAGTGAGGTAGATAATATACAAAAGTGAAATAAACAATAAAAATTAACAGTAAACATTACACAACATTACACACATCTCTCTCTCTGTCTCTCTCTCTGTCTCTCTCTCTCTGTCTCTCTCTCTCTGTCTCTCTCTCTCTCTGTCTCTGTTTCTCTCTCTCTCTCTCTCTCTCTCTCTCTCTCTCTCTCTCTCTCTCTCTCTCTCTCTCAATTCAATTCAATTCAATTCAAGGGGCTTTATTGGCATGGGAAACATGTGTTAACATTGCCAAAGCAAGTGAGGTAGATAATATACAAAAGTGAAATAAACAATAAAAATTAACAGTAAACATTACACATACAGAAGTTTCAAAACAATAAAGACATTACAAATGTCATATTATATATATACAGTGTTGTAACAATGTACAAATGGTTAAAGCACACAAGTTAAAATAAATAAACATAGATATGGGTTGTATTTACAATGGTGTTTGTTCTTCACTGGTTGCCCTTTTCTTGTGGCAACAGGTCACAAATCTTGCTGCTGTGATGGCACACTGTGGAATTTCACCCAGTAGATATGGGAGTTTATCAAAATTGGATTTGTTTTCGAATTCTTTGTGGATCTGTGTAATCTGAGGGAAATATGTCTCTCTAATATGGTCATACATTGGGCAGGAGGTTAGGAAGTGCAGCTCAGTTTCCACCTCATTTTGTGGGCAGTGAGCACATAGCCTGTCTTCTCTTGAGAGCCATGTCTGCCTACGGCGGCCTTTCTCAATAGCAAGGCTATGCTCACTGAGTCTGTACATAGTCAAAGCTTTCCTTAAGTTTGGGTCAGTCACAGTGGTCAGGTATTCTGCCACTGTGTACTCTCTGTTTAGGGCCAAATAGCATTCTAGTTTGCTCTGTATTTTTGTTAATTCTTTCCAATGTGTCAAGTAATTATCTTTTTGTTTTCTCATGATTTGGTTGGGTCTAATTGTGCTGTTGTCCTGGGGCTCTGTGGGGTGTGTTTGTGTTTGTGAACAGAGCCCCAGGACCAGCTTGCTTAGGGGACTCTTCTCCAGGTTAATCTCTCTGTAGATGATGGCTTTGTTATGGAAGGTTTGGGAATCGCTTCCTTTTAGGTGGTTGTAGAATTTAACGGCTCTTTTCTGGATTTTGATAATTAGTGGGTATCGGCCTAATTCTGCTCTGCATGCATTATTTGGTGTTCTACGTTGTACACGGAGGATATTTTTGCAGAATTCTGCATGCAGAGTCTCAATTTGGTGTTTGTCCCATTTTGTGAAGTCTTGGTTGGTGAGCGGACCCCAGACCTCTCTCTCTCTCTGTCTCTGTTTCTCTCTCTGTCTCTCTGTCTCTCTCTGTCTCTCTCTGTCTCTGTTTCTCTCTCTCTCTCTCTCTCCACCCCTCTCTCTCTCTCTCTCTCTCTCTCTCTCTCTCTCTCTCTCTCTCTCTCTCTCTCTCTCTCTCTCTCTCTCTCTCTCTCTCTCTCTCAATTTAATTCAATTCAAGGGGCTTTATTGGCATGGGAAACATGTGTTAACATTGCCAAAGCAAGTGAGGTAGATAATATACAAAAGTGAAATAAACAATACAAATTAACAGTAAACATTACACATACAGAAGTTTCAAAGCAATAAAGACATTACAAGTGTCATATTATATATATATACAGTGTTGTAGCAATGTACAAATGGTTAAAGCACACAAGTTAAAATAAATAAACATAAATATGGGTTGTATTTACAATGGTGTTTATTCTTCACTGGTTGCCCTTTTCTTGTGGCAACAGGTCACAAATCTTGCTGCTGTGATGGCACACTGTGGAATTTCACCCAGTAGATATGGGAGTTTATCATAATTGGATTTGGTTTCGAATTCTTTGTGGATCTGTGTAATCTGAGGGAAATATGTGTCTCTAATATGGTCATACATTGGGCAGGAGGTTAGGAAGTGCAGCTCAGTTTCCACCTCATTTTGTGGGCAGTGTGCACATAGCCTGTCTTCTCTTGAGAGCCATGTCTGCCTACGGCGGCCTTTCTCAATAGCAAGGCTATGCTCACTGAGTCTGTACATAGTCAAAGCTTTCCTTAAGTTTGGGTCAGTCACAGTGGTCAGGTATTGTGCCACTGTGTACTCTCTGTTTAGGGCCAAATAGCATTCTAGTTTGCTCTGTTTTTTTGTTAATTCTTTCCAATGTGTCAAGTAATTATCTTTTTGTTTTCTCATGATTTGGTTGGGTCTAATTGTGCTGCTGTCCTGGGGCTCTGTGGGGTGTGTTTGTGTTTGTGAACAGAGCCTCAGGACCAGCTTGCTTAGGGGACTCTTCTCCAGGTTCATCTCTCTGTAGGTGATGGCTTTGTTATGGAAGGTTTGGGAATCGCTTCCTTTTAGGTGGTTGTAGAATTTAACGGCTCTTTTCTGGATTTTGATAATTAGTGGGTATCGGCCTAATTCTGCTCTGCATGCATTATTTGGTGTTCTACGTTGTACACGGAGGATATTTTTGCAGAATTCTGCATGCAGAGTCTCAATTTGGTGTTTGTCCCATTTTGTGAAATCTTGGTTGGTGAGCGGACCCCAGACCTCACAACCATAAAGGGCAATGGGCTCTATGACTGATTCAAGTATTTTTAGCCAGATCCTAATTGGTATGTTGAAATTTATGTTCCTTTTGATGGCATAGAATGCCCTTCTTGCCTTGTCTCTCAGATCGTTCACAGCTTTGTGGAAGTTACCTGTGGTGCTGAGGTTTAGGCCGAGGTATGTATAGTTTTTTGTGTGCTCTAGGGCAACGGTGTCTAGATGGAATTTGTGGTCCTGGCGACTGGACCTTTTTTGGAACACCATTATTTTGGTCTTACTGAGATTTACTGTCAGGGCCCAGGTCTGACAGAATCTGTGCAGAAGATCTAGGTGCTGCTGTAGGCCCTCCTTGGTTGGTGACAGAAGCACCAGATCATCAGCAAACAGTAGACATTTGACTTCGGATTCTAGTAGGGTGAGGCCAGGTGCTGCAGACTGTTCTAATGCCCTCGCCAATTCGTTGATATATATGTTGAAGAGGGTGGGGCTTAAGCTGCATCCCTGTCTCACCCCACGACCCTGTGTGAAGAAATGTGTATGTTTTTTGCCAATTTTAACCGCACACTTGTTGTTTGTGTACATGGATTTTATAATGTCGTATGTTTTTCCCCCAACACCACTTTCCATCAATTTGTATAGCAGACCCTCATGCCAAATTGAGTCGAAGGCTTTTTTGAAATCAACAAAGCATGAGAAGACTTTGCCTTTGTTTTGGTTTGTTTGGTTGTCAATTAGGGTGTGTAGGGTGAATACATGGTCTGTTGTACGGTAATTTGGTAAAAAGCCAATTTGACATTTGCTCAGTACATTGTTTTCATTGAGGAAATGTACGAGTCTGCTGTTAATGATAATGCAGAGTATTTTCCCAAGGTTACTGTTGACGCATATTCCACGGTAGTTATTGGGGTCAAATTTGTCTCCACTTTTGTGGATTGGGGTGATCAGTCCTTGGTTCCAAATATTGGGGAAGATGCCAGAGCTAAGGACGATGTTAAAGAGTTTTAGTATAGCCAATTGGAATTTGTTGTCTGTATATTTGATCATTTCATTAAGGATACCATCAACACCACAGGCCTTTTTGGGTTGGAGGGTTTTTATTTTGTCCTGTAACTCGTTCAAGGTAATTGGAGAATCCAGTGGGTTCTGGTAGTCTTTAATAGTTGATTCAAGGATTTGTATTTGATCATGTATATGTTTTTGCTCTTTATTCTTTGTTATAGAGCCAAAAAGATTGGAGAAGTGGTTTACCCATACATCTCCATTTTGGATAGATAGTTCTTCGTGTTGTTGTTTGTTTAGTGTTTTCCAATTTTCCCAGAAGTGGTTAGAGTCTATGGATTGTTCAATTACATTGAGCTGATTTCTGACGTGCTGTTCCTTCTTTTTCCGTAGTGTATTTCTGTATTGTTTTAGTGATTCACCATAGTGAAGGCGTAGACTCAGGTTTTCCGGGTCTCTATGTTTTTGGTTGGACAGGTTTCTCAATTTATTTCTTAGATTTTTGCATTCGTCATCAAACCATTTGTCATTGTTGTTCATTTTCTTCGGTTTTCTATTTGAGATTTTTAGGTTTGATAGGGAAGCGGAGAGGTCAAATATACTGTTAAGATTTTCTACTGCCAAGTTTACACCTTCACTATTGCAGTGGAACGTTTTACCCAGGAAGTTGTCTAAAAGGGATTGAATTTGCTGTTGTCTAATTGTTTTTTGGTAGGTTTCCAAACTGCATTCCTTCCATCTATAGCATTTCTTAATGTTACTCAGTTCCTTTGGCTTTGATGCCTCATGATTGAGTATTGCTCTGTTCAAGTAGACTGTGATTTTGCTGTGGTCTGATAGGGGTGTCAGTGGGCTGACTGTGAACGCTCTGAGAGACTCTGGGTTGAGGTCAGTGATAAAGTAGTCTACAGTGCTACTACCAAGAGATGAGCTATAGGTGAACCTACCATAGGAGTCCCCTCGAAGCCTACCATTGACTATGTACATACCCAGCGTGCGACAGAGCTGCAGGAGTTGTGACCCGTTTTTGTTGGTTATGTTGTCATAGTTGTGCCTAGGGGGGCATATGGGGGAGGGAATGCTGTCACCTCCAGGTAGGTGTTTGTCCCCCTGTGTGCTGAGGGTGTCAGGTTCTTGTCCAGTTCTGGCATTTAGGTCGCCACAGACTAATACATGTCCCTGGGCCTGGAAATGATTGATTTCCTCATTCAGGATGGAGAAGCTGTCTTCATTAAAGTATGGGGATTCTAGTGGGGGGATATAGGTAGCACACAGGAGGACATTTTTCTCTGTTAAGATAATTTCCTTTTGAATTTCTAGCCAAATGTAAAATGTTCCTGTTTTGATTAATTTAATGGAGTGAGTTAGGTCTGCTCTATACCAAATTAGCATTCCCCCTGAGTCCCTTCCCTGTTTCACACCTGGTAGTTTGGTGGATGGGACTACCAGTTCTCTGTAACCTAGAGGGCAACCAGTGGGTCCGTCTCCTCTGTACCAGGTTTCTTGCAGGATGACAATGTCTGCATTACCGATTTCTTTGGTGAAGTCCGGGTTCCTGCTCTTTAGGCCAAAGGCAGATGACCTCAGGCCTTGGATATTCCAGGATGATATAGTGAAGGCTTTTTGTTCCATGAAGTGTCCAATGTTGTTGGCCGTGTGGTTTGGCCTCAGGCCAGTAAGTGTGAGCAGAGCCTGCTGAGCATCTGGTACATGCCGTTGGCTTGGGCGAGTGTAAGATTGGGGGTTGGGCCTGTTTGCCCGCTCACTACCTGGGCGTATGTGTGACTTCCATGTTGATGCCCTCTTTGCGGGGGTGGGGTGCATGGGGTGGGCAGGAGTGGCATGGGTCTGATCTGAGGGGGCCTAAATTGGGTGTGGGCATGGTTGATGTGGGGGGGTGTTGATTGGTTGGGGTGGGGGTGGGGGTGTGTCTGGGGGTGCTGTGGTCTGGATGTAGGTCCTCTTGGCGTGGGTCCTCTATGTGGAGGTCCAGGGGGGGGTCCTGAAGGTCTTGGAGGGTGTCTCGCTGGTCTGGGTGGGGTGTCTATTGATCTGTTGCTCCTGTGTGAAGTGTTGGGGCTGCGTTTGAGAGCGATGTCCAGGGTGGAGTGGTGGGCCAGGAAAACATTTGGTTTTGAGGCACAGTCACGGGAAATGCTTGCGTTTACCCGCTGTATTGTAGCAGGGTGGAAGTCTTTTCGTGGTAGCAGGGTGGAGATAACCACTTGTGCGTTGGGGAAAGTTATCTCTCTCTCTCTCTGTCTCTCTTTCTGTCTCTCTGTCTCTCTCTCTCTCTCTCTCAATTAAATTAAAAGTCCTTTGTTTCTCTCCCTCTCTCTGATTATCAACATGTTTATGTCTGTCTCTCATTTGGTTCCTGTCTATACCCTTTCTCATCTCTCTCCTCCTCTCTCTTGTTCTCTCCATTCATCCCTGTCTCAGTCCTGTAGGGACCTGTCTGTTTTGTTCTGGGGAGTAATTATGCAGGGGACCCCAAACACATCTGGATGTGTGGGTTTTCCATGAGAATAACACTCTTGTCATCCTCTTCCTCCTTCCAGTATTCCCAACTATGTATCTGTCTGTATCTGTTTCCATTTTCCCCTGGAAATGCTTATGCTTTGTTAAATAGATCTGGAATGTGTTCTAACTGGGAATGTTGCTGTATGAGTGTTCCGTGTGAGTGTATTTGGGTGTGCAATTTTTAATGAGTCTCTCTCTCTCTCTCTCTCTCTTCCCCTCTCTTCCCCTATCTCTCTCTCTCTCTCTTCCCCTCTCTTCCCCTATCTCTCTCTCTCTCTCTCTCTCTCTCTCTCTCTCTCTCTCTCTCTCTCTCTCTCTCTCTCTCTCTCTCTCTCTCACTCACTCACTCACTCACTCACTCACTCACTCACTCACTCACTCACTCACTCACTCACTCACTCACTCACTCTCTCTCTCACTCTCTCTCTCTTTCTCTTTCGCTTTCTCTTTCGCTTTCTCTCTCTCTTTCTCTCTCTCTCTCTCTCTCTCAATTCAATTCAATTGACTTTATTGACATGGCAAGTTATTATTACTTACATTGTCAAAGTATACATATCGAAAAATTTAAATAAAATATATATGTATATATATACACAAAATATATATATATTTATATATAAATAAATGGTGGGATTAACAGCAATAATAATAGTAGTAGTGGACATGGGATTACCATTAATAACAGCTACAACAACAATATTAATCAGAACAACAATACATTAAAGCAACAGTAGTAGACCAGTGTCAACATGATTGAGAAGACACATGACCTGGTACGAAAGACAAAACAAAACTAAGCTAAATGGGAAATATTATCAACATTACTTTGCATTTTTCACTGGCTGTCCCTCAGGCTGTGGCAGGAGGACACATATTTGGCTGCCAAAACTGCACATTTTGGCTTTTCACCCAATAAATATTTGAATTTTTCTTCATCTTTTATAGTTTCAAATTCTTTGTATTGAATTATAATTTTGGGAAAGAAATATGCTCTTAGGTCTGAGTATTTGTCACAGTGTAGTAGGAAATGCACTTCTGTCTCTACCTCTCCCCTGGAGCAGAGTGAGCACAGCCTGTCCTCCCTGGGCAGCCAGGTTTGTCTGTGACGACCGGTCTCTATAGCCAGACTGTGCTCACTGAGTCTGTACCTAGTCAATGTTTTCCTCAGTTTTCTATCAGTCACAGTGGTCAGATAGTCTGCCACCATGTACTGTCTGTTTAGAGCCAAATAGCATTGAAGTTTACTTTGATTTTTTGTGGTGTCTTTCCAATAGGTTATATATTTTTCTTTTTGTTTTGTGATGATTTGGTTGGGCCAGATTTTCTGAGGGCTGTCCCGAGGCTCTATGGGGTTGGTTTGGGTTGGTGAACTGAGCCTCAGAACCAGCTGGCTGAGGGGACTCTTCTCTGGTTTCATCTCTTGACATTGTAGAGCTGTGTGATGGAATGTTTTAGGGTCACTTGTTTTTAGATGGTTGTAAAATTTGATGGCTCTTTTTTCTATTCGAATGAGGAGGGGAGTTTGGCCCAATTCTGCCCTACATGCGTTATTTGGAGTTTTTCTTTGTACTTGCAATACAGTCTTGCAAAACTCTGCATGCAATACTTCAATTGGATGTTTGTCCCATTTAGTAAATTCATTATTAGACAGCGGACCCCATACTTCACTGCCATATAGAGCAATTGGTTCTATAACTGATTGAAAAATTTTGAGCCAGATTCTAATTGGAATTTCAATTTTGATGTTCCTTTTAATGGCATAGAATGCTCTTCTTGCTTTGTCTCTCAGCTCATTCACAGCCATGTGAAAGCTACCTGTGTTGCTGATATTTAGTCCTAGATATGTGTAGTTTTTGGTGTGTTCTAATAGAACTGTGTCCAAATAGAATTTATATTTGTCATCCTTATTTCCGGACCTTTTTTGGAATATCATTATATTTGTTTTTTTTAGGTTAACGGTCAGAGCCCAAGTCTGACAGAACCTGTGAAGATGATCTAGGTGTTGCTGTAACCCCTCTTTAGTGGGAGACAGCAGCACCAGGTCATCTGCGTACAGCAGACACTTGATTTCAGTGTTGTGTAGGGTGATACCAGGTGCTGCCGATTCTTCTAATGTTTTTGCCAATTCATTAATGTAGATGTTAAATAATGTTGGACTTATTGGGCAGCCCTGTTTCACTCCCCGCCCCTGAGAGAAGAAGTCTGTTTGCTTGTTGCCAATTTTAACCGCACATTTGTTTTTAGTGTACATTGATTTAATAAAATCATATGTTTTCCCTCCAATACCACTTTCTATTAGTTTATAAAAAAGACCTTCGTGCCAAATTGAATCAAATGCTTTCTTGAAATCTACAAAACACGAGTAGATTTTGCCTTTGTTTTGGTTAACTTGTTTATCAATTAGAGTGTGGAGGGTGTAAATGTGGTCTGTTGTACGATAATTTTTTAGAAATCCAATCTGGCTTCTGCTCAGGACGTTGTGTTCGTCAAGGAAATGATGTAGTCTGCTATTTATAATACTGCAGAGAATTTTCCCCAAGTTGCTGTTAACGCATATTCCTCTGTAATTATTTGGGTCAAATTTGTCTCCATTTTTATAGATTGGTGTGATCAATCCCTGGTTCCAAATATCGGGGAAAATACCTGCAGTGAGGATAATGTTGAAGAGTTTGAGTATAGCCAATTTGAATTTGTGGTCTGTATATTTGATCATTTCATTTAAAATCCCATCAGCACCACAGGCCTTTTTGGGTTGGAGATTGCATATTTTTTCCAATAATTCTTCTTCTGTAATTTGGGTATCCACAGGATTCTGATAGTCTTTGACTGCTAATTCAAGGATTTGTAATTTATCTTGTATATCTTTTTGTTCTGGGCTCTTTGTTATATTGCTGTAGAGGTTTGCAAAGTGATTTCTCCACATATCCCCATTTTGGATAGCCAACTCCTCATGATGAGGTTTGTTTAATTTATTCCAATTCTCCCAGAAGTGGTTTGATTCTATGGATTCCTCAATTCCATCCAGCTGATTTCTAATGTGCTGTTCCTTTTTTGTTCTTAGGGTGCGTTTGTATTGCTTCAGTGTTTCCCCATATTGAAGGCGTATATTTTTGTTGTCTGGTTCTCTGTGTTTTTGATTAGATATATTTCTCAATGACTTTCTTAGATTTTTGCAATCATTATCAAGCCATTTTTCATTATCTGTTATTTTTGGTTTGCTCTTATGCTTCTTTAGATTAGCCAAGGAGGCTAATTTGTCAAATATAAAGTTTATGTTCCTAACGGCCAAATTTACACCTTCATTGCTGAAGGAGAATGTTAAGGCTAAAAAGTTGTCCAGGAGAGATTGTATTTTTTGGCTACTAATTGCTTTTTGGTAGATGTCTGTACTGTTTGCACTCCATCTATAGGCTTGTTTAGTACCATGTAATTGATTGGGCCATGATGCTTCATGGTTGGGTTCTGCTCTTCTCAGATACACTGTGATTTTACTGTGGTCTGAGAGAGGTGTTAGTGGGCTGACTGTGAAGGCTCTGAGAGACTCTGGGTTTAGGTCGGTGAGGAAGTAGTCTACAGTGCTGCTGCCAAGGGATGAGCTGTAGGTGTACCTACCAAAAGAGTCTCCTCTCAGCCTGCCATTGACTATGTACAGACCCAGTGTTCGACAGAGCCTCAGGAGCTGTAATCCATTTTTGTTTTTCACTTTGTCATAGTTGTTTCTGTGGGGGTATGTGGGGAGGGAAAGGTTATTGCTTCCTGGTAGGTGTTTATCCCCATGACTGTTAATAGTGTCTTGTTCTTCTGCTATTCTAGCATTCAGGTCTCCACAGACCAGTACGTTGCCTTGGGCCTGAAAGTGACTAATCTCTCCCTCTAGAATGGAGAAGCTCTCTTCGTTGAAGTAGGGTGACTCTGAGGGGGGAATGTATGTGGCACAGAGGAAGACATTTTTATCTGTCAAGATAGCTTCCTTGTTGATTTTTAACCAGATAAAGAATTCTCCTGTTTTGATCAATTCGATTGAATTAATTAGTTCAGATTTATACCATATTAGCATTCCCCCTGAGTCTCTGCCCTGTTTGATTCCTTTTAATTTAGTGGATGGTATGATTATCTCCCTATAACCTAGTGGACAGCCAGTGGAAACATCACCTCTGCACCATGTTTCCTGTAGTACTAAAATATCAACATCATCAATTTCTTTCAGGAAGTCTGGGTTTCTGCTCTTTAGCCCAAAAGCAGAGGACTTCAATCCTTGTATATTCCAACATGCAACGTAAAAAGACTTCATAACTTTTTTTTTTCTCTTTTCTTTACCTTTCAAAATGAGACAAACACTCACAATCCAAGAAGAACCATTAAAATAGGATTTTTCAATTAAAGTAAACTCTTATTTTGCAAATGTGATTTGTTTATCATTTAGATAGAATTTGTGTCATGCCACTTGGGTGGATGTAGTGTGAGAATGGTGGAGTTCTTGTGCTCATCTTACCATGACCCTCGGCCCATCACATGTGAGCATAGTAGACTCAGCATTTGTTTAATGTCACTCATTTGGTTGGTGGGGGCTGGGCCAGTTGCTCCTCTCACAGCCTGTGCGTAGCTCTGCCTGCTGGGCTGTGGCTCCTCCAGGTGTGGGTCTGCGGTGGGGAGGAGGGGGGTGGTAGGCCTCATCTGGGTGGCTCTGAAGCTGGGCTGGGGTGGTCTGTGCTGCGCTGGCTGTGGTGGGCATTGAGGTTGGTGGTGCTGTGGTCGTGGCTGGGGGGTCCAGGGTGCTGGTCCGGGATGTTGTCTCGGTGATCTCGGCGGGGTGGAGATTGCTCCGCTGTTCCTGGGTGGAGAGTTCGGGCTGCGGTTTAAAGCGACGTCCTTGAGAGTCTTGGCAAGGATGGGGACTGTCTCCCTGTACAGGTGAACATGGTCATAGAGACAGTCCAGATCGAGGGTGGGATGGTGGGCCAGGTGTACATTGGGTCGCAGGGCACAGTCCCGGGATAGGCTGGCGTTTATTCTTTGGATTGTGGCAGGGTGGAAGTCCCTCCTCTGTAGAAGGGTTGACACTATGATTCTTGAGTTGGGGAAGATTGCGGAGGCCTTCTCAATCACTCCCCGTAGTGAAGTCGCCACCCTCTCCTGCTGAGCACGCAGGTCGTTGCTTCCGGTATGTATGATTATGTGGCTTGGCGACCCGAGATGGTTCTTATCAAGCAGCTCCATGACACTTTGCGTTGTTGGGCACCACACCTTTCTCGTTTTGTGTCTAGGGAAAAGTTTCTTCTCCTGAACATACTTCCCATTTGAGTCCATTAACAGGACGATGTCAGCCAGTGTTTCTTCTGGACTGGGGGGGGGGCAGAGGGGGGGCTGGTGGGTGTTGGAGCTGGGGTGTGGCTGGTCTGTGTGGGTGCCACTGTCAGTGGGAGGCTGTTCTGTGGGTTGGGGAGGAGGGGTGCAGCAGCCAGGGCTGGGGAAGTCTGGCTGGTTGAGCTGGGCTCCTCTGCTGTGTGAGGGCAGGTCATAGGGTGGTGATCTATCTGCTCCTGCAGCCTGTCCTCTGCTCTCTTTCTCTCCTGCAGCTCCTCTCTTAGTGCGGTCAGCTCCTTATTGCTGCTCTGCCTGTCTTTTTGGAGCTCTCTCACCTCCTTTGTTAGATCAGCCAGCTCTCTCTTGAGTCCGTCTCTCTCTTGCTGAACCTCTTTCAGCTGTGTTGCAAAGCTGCTGTCCTGCTCTGTCCTCACCTTGGTTAGGAGCTCCTCTAAGGTGTGGTTGTCTGGTTGCTGTTTGCTCACGCTCTCCCTGAGCAGGACCACCTCCCCCTCCAGTTTGGTGAACTCATCCCTCATGGCAGCCATGGTGGTGAAGAGGGCCTGAGCCTGCTCTGCACTGAGGGGGTCGCTCTCCTCTTGGGGCGTGTCCTCCACTATGGTGGGAAGAGAGGTGCTGGATGTGCCTTGTTGGGTGGGGAGGGTAAGGGTGAGGGTGGTGCTGGGGGAGTTTGTCTTGTGGGAGGGCATGTCACTGGTGGTGTCCTTCTCTCTCTCCGCTCTCTCCTTAATGGTCTGAAAGTCTGTTTCAAACAGCCTGATGTTACCTTGCACCATGACAGTCCCAGTCTTGTAGAGGTTGATTGTTATCATGGTGCTGTCAGGGTCGTCTGTCTCTTTGATTTTCAGCTTCCACCCATTACAGATTCCCTCTTTCTTTATGCATGGGTAGTGAGAGCAGACTGCTGAGCGCCATGCATTTGGCTGGTCAGTGAGGAAGATGAGATTACTCACGTCACCGTTTTTGTAGAGGTCTGCAAAAAGGGTTTCTGGCCTCTCCTCTAGTAGTTTCTGTTTGAAAGCTTTCCTCATTGTGTCATTTTTGGCCTTTTTTGGGTAGAGAATGGATTCTGCGCTGAGGGGGAGTGGGGACATGGTGTCTGTGCGCTCTGCTACTACCGCTACTGCTGCGCTGTTCTGCTGCCCCGTTGCCATGGCAACCGATTTGTTCGTCTGCTGTTCGCGCTACTTTCAAAAATCAGCAAATATAGTGAAAAATCCTCACACAAAAGACTGAAGATATGTTTACAGTTAGTCCGTGCTCCTTTTTGGTTTACTCACTCAGTTTGGTCGTTTGATGTAGTTGTATTAACTGACCTTGTTAGGTTTGTTCTAGCTCGTTTCTTATGGCTAGCTTGTTAGTCTGCTGGCTGGGTCTTTGTTGTGTAGCTAGCTAGCTAGACTCAAGACTTCTTAACTTGAGGCGCAAAGTTACTTTTTTTTCTATTCTGAATGTATAGAGTTGTTGTTCATCACTTCTTGTCTGGAATTCTTCTTCGATTAGAGTGTTTATCTCATTCTAAAAACCCAAAAAATCAAATATATCAGGAGCTCATGTTGAGCATGACTCTCTCTCTCTCTCTCTCTCTCTCTCTGTCTCTGTCTCTGTCTCTCTGTCTCTCTGTCTCTGTCTCTCTCAATTCAATTCAATTCAATTCAATTCAAGGGGCTTTATTGGCATGGGAAACATGTGTTAACATTGCCAAAGCAAGTGAGGTAGGTAATATACAAAAGTCAAATAAACAATAAAAATGAACAGTAAACATTACACATACAGAAGTTTCAAAACAATAAAGACATTACAAATGTCATATTATATATATGCAGTGTTGTAACAATGTACAAATGGTTAAAGCACACAAGTTAAAATAAATAAACATAAATATGGGTTGTATTTACAGTGGTGTTTGTTCTTCACTGGTTGCCCTTTTCTTGTGGCAACAGGTCACAAATCTTGCTGCTGTGATGGCACACTGTGGAATTTCACCCAGTAGATATGGGAGTTTATCAAAATTGGATTTGTTTTCGAATTCTTTGTGGATCTGTGTAATCTGAGGGAAATATGTCTCTCTAATATGGTCATACATTGGGCAGGAGGTTAGGAAGTGCAGCTCAGTTTCCACCTCATTTTGTGGGCAGTGTGCACATAGCCTGTCTTCTCTTGAGAGCCATGTCTGCCTACGGCGGCCTTTCTCAATAGCAAGGCTATGCTCACTGAGTCTGTACATAGTCAAAGCTTTCCTTAAGTTTGGGTCAGTCACAGTGGTCAGGTATTCTGCCACTGTGTACTCTCTGTTTAGGGCCAAATAGCATTCTAGTTTGCTCTGTTTTTTTGTTAATTCTTTCCAATGTGTCAAGTAATTATCTTTTTGTTTTCTCATGATTTGGTTGGGTCTAATTGTGCTGTTGTCCTGGGGCTCTGTGGGGTGTGTTTGTGTTTGTGAACAGAGCCCTAGGACCAGCTTGCTTAGGGGACTCTTCTCCAGGTTCATCTCTCTGTAGGTGATGGCTTTGTTATGGAAGGTTTGGGAATCGCTTCCTTTTAGGTGGTTGTAGAATTTAACGGCTCTTTTCTGGATTTTGATAATTAGTGGGTATCGGCCTAATTCTGCTCTGCATGCATTATTTGGTGTTCTACGTTGTACACGGAGGATATTTTTGCAGAATTCTGCATGCAGAGTCTCAATTTGGTGTTTGTCCCATTTTGTGAAATCTTGGTTGGTGAGCGGACCCCAGACCTCACAACCATAAAGGGCAATGGGCTCTATGACTGATTCAAGTATTTTTAGCCAGATCCTAATTGGTATGTTGAAATTTATGTTCCTTTTGATGGCATAGAAGGCCCTTCTTGCCTTGTCTCTCAGATCGTTCACAGCTTTGTGGAAGTTACCTGTGGTGCTGATGTTTAGGCCGAGGTATGTATAGTTTTTTGTGTGCTCTAGGGCAACGGTGTCTAGATGGAATTTGTGGTCCTGGTGACTGGACCTTTTTTGGAACACCATTATTTTGGTCTTACTGAGATTTACTGTCAGGGCCCAGGTCTGACAGAATCTGTGCAGAAGATCTAGGTGCTGCTGTAGGCCCTCCTTGGTTGGTGACAGAAGCACCAGATCATCAGCAAACAGTAGACATTTGACTTCGGATTCTAGTAGGGTGAGACCGGGTGCTGCAGACTGTTCTAGTGCCCGCGCCAATTCGTTGATATATATGTTGAAGAGGGTGGGGCTTAAGCTGCATCCCTGTCTCACCCCACGACCCTGTGTGAAGAAATGTGTGTGTTTTTTGCCAATTTTAACCGCACACTTGTTGTTTGTGTACATGGATTTTATAATGTCGTATGTTTTACCCCCAACACCACTTTCCATCAATTTGTATAGCAGACCCTCATGCCAAATTGAGTCGAAGGCTTTTTTGAAATCAACAAAGCATGAGAAGACTTTGCCTTTGTTTTGGTTTGTTTGGTTGTCAATTAGGGTGTGTAGGGTGAATACATGGTCTGTTGTACGGTAATTTGGTAAAAAGCCAATTTGACATTTGCTCAGTACATTGTTTTCATTGAGGAAATGTACGAGTCTGCTGTTAATGATAATGCAGAGTATTTTCCCAAGGTTACTGTTGACGCATATTCCACGGTAGTTATTGGGGTCAAATTTGTCTCCACTTTTGTGGATTGGGGTGATCAGTCCTTGGTTCCAAATATTGGGGAAGATGCCAGAGCTAAGGACGATGTTAAAGAGTTTTAGTATAGCCAATTGGAATTTGTTGTCTGTATATTTGATCATTTCATTAAGGATACCATCAACACCACAGGCCTTTTTGGGTTTGAGGGTTTTTATTTTGTCCTGTAACTCATTCAAGGTAATTGGAGAATCCAATGGGTTCTGGTAGTCTTTAATAGTTGATTCTAGGATTTGTATTTGATCATGTATATGTTTTTGTTCTTTATTCTTTGTTATAGAGCCAAAAAGATTGGAGAAGTGGTTTACCCATACATCTCCATTTTGGATAGATAATTCTTCGTGTTGTTGTTTGTTTAGTGTTTTCCAATTTTCCCAGAATTGGTTAGAGTCTATGGAGTCTTCAATTACATTGAGCTGATTTCTGACGTGCTGTTCCTTCTTTTTCCGTAGTGTATTTCTGTATTGTTTTAGTGATTCGCCATAGTGAAGGCGTAGACTCAGGTTTTCCGGGTCTCTATGTTTTTGGTTGGACAGGTTCCTCAATTTATTTCTTAGATTTTTGCATTCTTTATCAAACCATTTGTCATTGTTGTTCATTTTCTTCGGTTTTCTATTTGAGATTTTTAGATTTGATAGGGAAGCTGAGAGGTCAAATATACTGTTAAGATTTTCTACTGCCAAGTTTACACCTTCACTATTGCAGTGGAACATTTTACCCAGGAAGTTGTCTAAAAGGGATTGAATTTGCTGTTGCCTAATTGTTTTTTGGTAGGTTTCCAAACTGCATTCCTTCCATCTATAGCATTTCTTAATGTTACTCAGTTCCTTTGGCTTTGATGCCTCATGATTGAGTATTGCTCTGTTCAAGTAGACTGTGATTTTGCTGTGGTCTGATAGGGGTGTCAGTGGGCTGACTGTGAACGCTCTGAGAGACTCTGGGTTGAGGTCAGTGATAAAGTAGTCTACAGTGCTACTGCCAAGAGATGAGCTATAGGTGAACCTACCATAGGAGTCCCCTCGAAGCCTACCATTGACTATGTACATACCCAGCGTGCGACAGAGCTGCAGGAGTTGTGACCCGTTTTTGTTGGTTATGTTGTCATAGTTGTGCCTAGGGGGGCATATGGGGGAGGGAATGCTGTCACCTGCAGGCAGGTGTTTGTCCCCCTGTGTGCTGAGGGTGTCAGGTTCTTGTCCAGTTCTGGCATTTAGGTCGCCACAGACTAATACATGTCCCTGGGCCTGGAAATGATTGATTTCCCCCTCCAGGATGGAGAAGCTGTCTTTATTAAAGTATGGGGATTCTAGTGGGGGGATATAGGTAGCACACAGGAGGACATTTTTCTCTGTTAAGATAATTTCCTTTTGAATTTCTAGCCAAATGTAAAATGTTCCTGTTTTGATTAATTTAATGGAGTGAGTTAGGTCTGCTCTATACCAAATTAGCATTCCCCCTGAGTCCCTTCCCTGTTTCACACCTGGTAGTTTGGTGGATGGGACTACCAGCTCTCTGTAACCTAGAGGGCAACCAGTGGGTCCGTCTCCGCTATACCATGTTTCTTGCAGGATGACAATGTCTGCATTACCGATTTCTTTGGTGAAGTCCGTGTTCCTGCTCTTTAGGCCAAAGGCAGATGACCTCAGGCCTTGGATATTCCAGGATGATATAGTGAAGGCTTTTTGTTCCATAAAGTGTCCAATGTTGTTGGCCGTGTGGTTTGGCCTCAGGCCAGTAAGTGTGAGCAGAGCCTGCTGAGCATCTGGTACATGCCGTTGGCTTGGGCGAGTGTAAGAGTGGGGGTTGGGCCTGTTTGCCCGCTCACTACCTGGGCGTATGTGTGACTTCCATGTTGATGCTCTCTTTGCGGGGGTGGGGTGCATGGGGTGGGCAGGAGTGGCATAGGTCTGATCTGAGGGGGTCTAAATGGGGTGTGGGCATGGTTGATGTGGGGGTGTGTTGATTGGTTGGGGTGGGGGTGTGGATGTGTCTGGGGGTGCTGTGGTCTGGATGTAAGTCCTCTTGGCGTGGGTCCTCTATGTGTAGGTCCACGGGGGGGTCCTGCAGGTCTTGGAGGGTGTCTCGCTGGTCTGGGTGGGGTGTCTATTGATCTGTTGCTCCTGTGTGAAGTGTTGGGGCTGCGTTTGAGAGCGATGTCCTTTAGAGTCCGGACAAAGGTGGGCACTGCTGCCTTATAGAGGTGGACCTGGTCATAGAGGCTGTTCAAGTCCAGGGTGGAGTGGTGGGCCAGGAAAACATTTGGTTTTGAGGCACAGTCACGGGAAATGCTTGCGTTTACCCGCTGTATTGTAGCAGGGTGGAAGTCTTTTCGTGGTAGCAGGGTGGAGATAACCACTTGTGCATTGGGGAAAGTAGAAGAAGCTTTTTCAATCACTCCCTTCAGTGCTGTGGCCACCCTTTCCTGCTTTGCTCTCAGGTCGTTTGTGCCTGTGTGTATTATTATGTGGCTAGGTGAGCCTAGTTTGTCCTCAGACAGAAGGTCTAGGGCGCGCTGGGTGTTTGGACACCAGAGTTTAGACACACTGTGTTTGGGAAAAAGTTTTTTTTCTTCTATATATTTCCCATTTGAGTCCATAAGGAGAACAATCTGTGTCTTGTGTTTGTTCTCAGTGGGTGTGGGGGGGTTGTCAGGAGGGCTATCAGGGTGGCTGACAGGGGGGGTGCTCAGGGGGGGTGAGAGCTGCTGGGCTTGGGTTTTTTCTTTTGTCTGTTCTGCTGTGATGTTGACTCTATGGTCAGGGTCTGGTGTGGACTGTTCTGCTGTGGTGTCGAGACTTTTGTCCGGTGCTGAGGTGGGCTGTTCTGCTGGCGTCTCTGTGGGGATGGCCACCTCCCTAGTGGGTTGTTCTCTGTCACATGCCATCCCCCTCAACCTCTCCTCCAGCAGTCTGATCCTCTCCTCCATCCCCCTCTCCCTCTCCTCCAGCAGTCTGATCCTCTCCTCTAGTGCTTTGTTCTGCTCCTGCTTCTGCTCTTTCTCCTGTTGAAGTTGTCTCACCACTGTCCAGAGTGCAGATATGTCTCTCTCCACCTCCAGCTCTCCTGGTCTGGTTAAGGGGTTGTTGTGCTGGACTGTTGTCTGGGTCTGTGCTGACTGGAGTGTAATCACCTGCTGTTCCAGCTCCACCTGCCTTACCTCCAGCTGGGTGAATTTATCCTTCATTTCAATGAGGGAGAAGTGCTCTGTACTGGGAGGTTGACTGTCTGCTGAGGGTTGCTCGTCTGTGGGGTTATATGATGAAGAGGTCTGGTCTGACCCGCTTGGGGTGGGGGTATCTTTATCAAGGGAGAGCTTCTCCTGCTGGGCTAATTCTTTGATTAGGTGAAAGTCCAGCTGAAACTGTTTGGGGTTGCCCTGTACCATTACTGTTCCAGACTTATATAGATTTATGTTAGCTGACTCAGAGTCCTCGTTGTCAAGTATCCTGAGTTTCCACCCCTCGTTAACCCCCCCTCTCTTAACAGAGGGGTAGTGTGCTAATATAGCACTGTGCCATGCCAGGGGATGGTTTGTGTGGAAGATAAGGTTGCTGATGTTCCCATTTTTGTAATAGTCAGCAAAAAGTGTCTCTTGATTTTCCATAAGGAGCTTCATTTTGTGCTCTTTTCTTGCCTTATCATTCTTTACACTCACAGGGTACTGTATTTTAATTACCTCTGAACAGCAGGAGGGAGCTTCTAAGGCCTCTCCATTTGGTTGGGGTAGACTATTCGACTCTCCTGCCATTGTTGGGCTAATGGTCTTTGACACCTCTCACTTGACACGTCAGTGCTAGTTGAAGCTGTATCAAGTCAGTTACAGTTGAATACAGTTGAAGCTGTATCTCTCTCAGTTCCACAAAAAATCCAAGTTTAACTAACTCTAAATCTATCTTTTTTAAAGAAAATGCTGAAAAATGCAGGAGCTCATCTGATCATCTGATCATGACCTCTCTCTCTCTCTCTCTCCTTGTTAGCTAGCTAGCTTCTTTCAGGAGAGTCCCTAGCAACTGCCTAGCAACAGGTAAACAACTTAGCTAGCTAAGAAAATTGTATAATTTTACTTTTTTCGAAAGCCTTTCTTCTTTGTTTGCTGCTTGTTTGGTCTCCTAATCAGTCTTGCAGTTTTCTTTTGCTTTTTTTCGATATACTTTCCTCTAAAAACCATGTAAAATTCAATATTTTTAGGAGCTCATCTTTTCAGCTGTTGCTGCTTAATTTGGAACTCCGGAACTCTCTCTCTCTCTCTCTCTCTCGCCCTCGCCCTCGCCTTCGCCCTCGCCCTCTCTCTGTCTCTCTCTCTTTTTGTCTCTCTCTGATTTGTGTGACAGTTGAGTTAGTAGGCTGGAACTAATTGAACTGAAAGATTTGCAAAGTCAACAAAACTTCCCCACACCCACCCAGTCACCATTCACCAACAGCAATCCCCACCCTTTAACTCCAAATCAAATTGAATTTGTCACATTTGTCACATGTGACTAAGACTAGACTAACAGTGAAATGCTTACTTACTTACAGGTCCTTTCCAACAATGCAGAGTTAAATTACTTAAAAATTTAAATTACTTTTTTTTTTTTTTTTTTTTATACTTAAAAATGTTAAATAGTGACAAAAGGAATAAATAGTAATAAATACACAGTGAATAACAATAATGAGTAAAAAATAACATGGCTATATACAGGAAGTACAAGTACCAGTTAATAAATGCCTATAAACTGGAAGAACCAGGTAATTACATGGCTATATACAGGAAGTACCAGGTAATAAAATGGCTATATACAGGAAGAACCAGGTAATAACATGGCTATATACAAGTTGTACCAGGTAATAACATGGCTATATACAGGAAGTACCAGGTAATAACATGGTTATATACATGGTGGTACCAGTACCTAGTCAATGTGCAGGGGTACGAGGTCATAACATGGCTATATACAGGGAGTACCAGGTAATAACATGGCTATATACAGGGAGTACCAGGTAATTACATGGTTATATACAGGGAGTACCAGGTAATAACATGGCTATATACAGGAAGTACCAGGTAATAACATGGCTATATACAGGAAGTACCAGGTAATAACATGGCTATATACAGGAAGTACCAGGTAATAACATGGCTATATACAGGGAGTACCAGTTAATAACATGGCTATATACAGGAATTACCAGGTAATAACATGGCTATATACAGGGAGTACCAGGTAATAACATGGCTATATACAGAGAGTACCAGGTAATAGCATGGCTATATACAGGGAGTACCAGGTAATAACATGGCTATATACAGGAAGTACCAGGTAATAACATGGCTATATACAGGGAGTACCAGGTAATAACATGGCTATATACAGGAAGTACCAGGTAATAGCATGGCTATATACAGGGAGTACCAGGTAATACCATGGCTATATACAGGGAGTACCAGGTAATAACATGGTTATATACAGGGAGTACCAGGTAATATCATGGCTATATACAGGGAGTACCAGGTAATAACATGGTTATATACAGGGAGTACCAGGTAATATCATGGCTATATACAGGGAGTACCAGGTAATAGCATGGCTATATACTGGAAGTACCAGTTTTGAGTCGATGTGCAGGGGTACAAGGTAATTGAGGTAGCTATGTACATATAGGTAGGGGTAAAGTGACTAGGCAACAGGATAGATAATAGACAGTAACAGCAGTATACTGTAGGTAGGGGTAAAGTGACTAGACAACAGGATAGATAATAGACAGTATCAGCAGTATACTGTAGGTAGGGGTAAAGGATAGATAATAGACAGTATCAGCAGTATACTGTAGGTAGGGGTAAAGGATAGATAATAGACAGTAACAGCAGTATACTGTAGGTAGGGGTAAAGGATAGATAATAGACAGTAACAGCAGTATACTGTAGGTAGGGGTAAAGGATGGATAGACTGTAACAGCAGTATACTGTAGGTAGGGGTAAAGTGACTAGACAACAGGATAGATAATAGACAGTAACAGCAGTATACTGTAGGTAGGGGTAAAGGATAGATAATAGACAGTAGCAGCAGTATACTGTAGGTAGGGGTAAAGGATAGATAATAGACAGTAACAGCAGTATACTGTAGGTAGGGGTAAAGGATAGATAATAGACAGTAACAGCAGTATACTGTAGGTAGGGTTAAAGGATAGATAATAGACAGTAACAGCAGTATACTGTAGGTAGGGGTAAAGGATAGATAATAGACAGTAACAGCAGTATACTGTAGGTAGGGGTAAAGGATAGATAATAGACAGTAACAGCAGTATACTGTAGGTAGGGGTAAAGGATAGATAATAGACAGTAACAGCAGTATACTGTAGGTAGGGGTAAAGGATAGATAATAGACAGTAACAGCAGTATACTGTAGGTAGGGGTAAAGGATAGATAATAGACAGTAACAGCAGTATGCTGTAGGTAGGGGTAAAGTAACAGTATGCAGTGTGCACGTTAAATGTGTGTCTCGGCGGTATGTAGTGTATGTTTGTAGGTGTGTGTGGGTAGAGTCCAGTATGGGTGAGTGTGTGGGTAGAGTCCAGTGTGTGTGTGGGTGGAGTCCGGTCAGTGTGTGGGTACAGTCCAGTCAGTGTGTGGTTAGAGTCCAGTGTGTGTGTGAGTAGAGTCCAGTGTGTGTGTGGGTAGAGTCCAGAATTTCTGTGGGTAGAGTCCAGTATGTGTGTGGGTAGAGTCCAGTATGTGTGTGGTTAGAGTCCAGTGTGTGTGTGAGTAGAGTCCAGTATGTGTGTGGTTAGAGTCCAGTGTGTGTGTGAGTAGAGTCCAGTATTTCTGTGGGTAGAGTCCAGTCAGTGTGTGGGTAGAGTCCAGTATGTGTGTGGTTAGAGTCCAGTCAGTGTGTGGGTAGAGTCCAGTATGTGTGTGGTTAGAGTCCAGTGTGTGTGTGAGTAGAGTCCAGTATTTCTGTGAGTAGAGTCCAGTATTTCTGTGGGTAGAGTCCAGTCAGTGTGTGGGTAGAGTCCAGTATGTGTGTGGTTAGAGTCCAGTATGTGTGTGAGTAGAGTCCAGTATTTCTGTGAGTAGAGTCCAGTATTTCTGTGAGTAGAGTCCAGTATTTCTGTGGGTAGAGTCCAGTCAGTGTGTGGGTAGAGTCCAGTCAGTGTGTGGGTAGAGTCCAGTATGTGTGTGGGTAGAGTCCAGTCAGTGTGTGGGTAGAGTCCAGTGTGTGTGTGGTTAGAGTCCAGTGTGTGTGTGAGTAGAGTCCAGTATATATGTGGGTAGAGTCCAGTATGTGTGTGGGTAGAGCCCAGTGTGTGTGTGAGTAGAGTCCAGTATGTGTGTGGTTAGAGTCCAGTGTGTGTGTGAGTAGAGTACAGTATTTCTGTGGGTAGAGTCCAGTATGTGTGTGGGTAGAGTCCAGTCAGTGTGTGGGTAGAGTCCAGTGTGTGTGTGAGTAGAGTCCAGTATTTCTGTGGGTAGAGTCCAGTATGTGTGTGGGTAGAGTCCAGTGTGTGTGTGTGTGGGTAGAGTCCAGTATGTGTGTGGGTAGAGTCCAGTGTGTGTGTGGTTAGAGTCCAGTATGTGTGTGGGTAGAGTCCAGTATGTGTGTGGGTAGAGTCCAGTATGTGTGTGGTTAGAGTCCAGTATGTGTGTGGGTAGAGTCCAGTATGTGTGTGGGTAGAGTCCAGTATGTGTGTGGTTAGAGTCCAGTATGTGTGTAGGTAGAGTCCAGTGTGTGTGTGGGTACAGTCTAGTATGTGTGTGGGTAGAGTCCAGTCAGTGTGTGGGTAGAGTCCAGTATGTGTGTGGTTAGAGTCCAGTGTGTGTGTGAGTAGAGTCCAGTCAGTGTGTGGGTAGAGTCCAGTATGTGTGTGGTTAGAGTCCAGTATGTGTGTGGTTAGAGTCCAGTATGTGTGTAGGTAGAGTCCAGTGTGTGTGTGGGTACAGTCCAGTATATGTGTGGGTAGAGTCCAGTGAGTGTGTGGGTAGAGTCCAGTATGTGTGTGGTTAGAGTCCAGTGTGTGTGTGAGTAGAGTCCAGTCAGTGTGTGGGTAGAGTCCAGTATGTGTGTGGTTAGAGTCCAGTGTGTGTGTGAGTAGAGTCCAGTATTTCTGTGGGTAGAGTCCAGTATGTTTGTGGGTAGAGTCCAGTGTGTGTGTGGGTAGAGTCCAGTATGTGTGTGGGTAGAGTCCAGTCAGTGTGTGGGTAGAGTGCAGTCAGTGTGTGGGTAGAGTCCAGTATGTGTGTGGTTAGAGTCCAGTGTGTGTGTGGGTAGAGTCCAGTCAGTGTGTGGGTACAGTCCAGTGTGTGTGTGGTTAGAGTCCAGTATGTGTGTGGGTACAGTCCAGTACATGTGTGTGGGTAGAGTCCAGTATGTGTGTGGGTAGAGTCCAGTGTGTGTGGGTAGAGTCCAGTATGTGTGTGGGTAGAGTCCAGTGTGTGTGTGGTTAGAGTCCAGTGTCTGTGTGGGTAGAGTCCAGTATGTGTGTGGGTAGAGTCCAGTGTGTGTGGGTAGAGTCCAGTATGTGTGTGGGTAGAGTCCAGTATGTGTGTGGTTAGAGTCCAGTGTGTGTGTGGGTAGAGTCCAGTATGTGTGTGGTTAGAGTCCAGTGTGTGTGTGGGTAGAGTCCAGTGTGTGTGTGGTTAGAGTCCAGTGTGTGTGTGGGTAGAGTCCAGTATGTGTGTGGGTAGAGTCCAGTATGTGTGTGGTTAGAGTCCAGTGTGTGTGTGGGTAGAGCCCAGTCAGTGTGGGTAGAGTCCAGTATTTCTGTGGGTAGAGTCCAGTATGTTTGTGGGTAGAGTCCAGTGTGTGTGTGGGTAGAGTCCAGTATTTCTGTGGGTAGAGTCCAGTATGTGTGTGGGTAGAGTCCAGTATGTGTGTGGGTAGAGTCCAGTATGTGTGTGGGTAGAGTCCAGTATGTGTGTGGGTAGAGTCCAGTACATGTGTGGGTAGAGTCCAGTATGTGTGTGGGTAGAGTCCAGTGTGTGTGTGGGTAGAGTCCAGTCAGTGTGTGGTTAGAGTCCAGTACATGTGTGGGTAGAGTCCAGTGTGTGTGTGGTTAGAGTCCAGTATGTGTGTGGGTAGAGTCCAGTATGTGTGTGGGTAGAGTCCAGTATGTGTGTGGGTAGAGTCCAGTATGTGTGTGGGTAGAGTCCAGTACATGTGTGGGTAGAGTCCAGTATGTGTGTGGGTAGAGTCCAGTACATGTGTGGGTAGAGTCCAGTATGTGTGTGGGTAGAGTCCAGTATGTGTGTGGGTAGAGTCCAGTATGTGTGTGGGTAGAGTCCAGTATGTGTGTGGGTAGAGTCCAGTACATGTGTGGGTAGAGTCCAGTACATGTGTTGGTAGAGTCCCATATGTGCATACCATTCTTAGTATATCTACTGCTGTGTATACCATTCTTAGTATGTCTACTGCTGTGTATACCATTCTTAGTATGTCTACTGCTGTGAATACCAATCTTAGTATATCTACTGCTCTACATAACATTCTTAGTATATCTACTGCTGTGTATACCATTCTTAGTATGTCTACTGCTGTGAATACCAATCTTAGTATATCTACTGCTCTACATACCATTCTTAGTATATCTACTGCTGTGTATACCATTATTAGTATATCTACTGCTGTGTATACCATTCTTAGTATATCTTCTGCTGTGCATACCATTCTTAGTATGTCTACTGCTGTGAATACCAATCTTAGTATATCTACTGCCCTACATACCATTCCTAGTATATCTACTGCTGTGCATACCATTCCTAGTATATCTACTGCTGTGCATGCCATTCTTGGTAAATCTACTGCTGTGCATACCATTCTTAATATATCTACTGCTGTACATACCATTCTTAGTATATCTTCTGCTGTGCATACCATTCTTAGTATATCTACTGCTGTGCACACCATTCTTAGTATATCTACTGCTGTGCATACCATTCTTAGTATATCTACAGCTGTGCATACCATTCTTAGTATATCTACTGCTGTGCATACCATTCTTAGTATATATACTGCTGTGCATACCATTCTTAGTATATCTACTGCTGTGCATACCATTCTTAGTATATCTACTGCTGTGCATACCATTCTTAGTATATCTACTGCTGTGCATACCATTCTTAGTATATCTACAGCTGTGCATACCATTCTTAGTATATCTACTGCTGTGCATACCATTCTTAGTATATCTACTGCTGTGCATACCATTCTTAGTATATCTACTGCTGTGCATACCATTCTTAGTATATCTACTGCTGTGCATACCATTCTTAGTATATCTACAGCTGTGCATACCATTCTTAGTATATCTACTGCTGTGCATACCATTCTTAGTATATCTACTGCTGTGCATACCATTCTTAGTATATCTACTGCTGTGCATACCATTCTTAGTATATCTACTGCTGTGCATACCATTCTTAGTATATCTACTGCTGTGCATACCATTCTTAGTATATCTACTGCTGTGCATACCATTCTTAGTATATCTTCTGCTGTGCATACCATTCTTAGTATATCTACTTCTGTGAACACCATTCTTAGTATATCTACTGCTGTGCATACCATTCTTAGTATATCTACAGCTGTGCATACCATTCTTAGTATATCTACTGCTGTGCATACCATTCTTAGTATATCTACTGCTGTGCATACCATTCTTAGTATATCTACTGCTGTGCATACCATTCTTAGTATATCTACTGCTGTGCATACCATTCTTAGTATATCTACAGCTGTGCATACCATTCTTAGTATATCTACAGCTGTGCATACCATTCTTAGTATATCTACTGCTGTGCATACCATTCTTAGTATATCTACTGCTGTGCATACCATTCTTAGTATATCTACTGCTGTGCATACCATTCTTAGTATATCTACTGCTGTGCATACCATTCTTAGTATATCTACTGCTGTGCATACCATTCTTAGTATATCTACTGCTGTGCATACCATTCTTAGTATATCTACTGCTGTGCATACCATTCTTAGTTGATCTTATATCTTATGTAAACGTGTACATGTAGATAGCATGTGTTTACTGCTACTGTATCGGCTGTCGTCCTCTTCTTCCTCTGAAGAGGTGTAGCAAGGATCGGACCAATACGCAGCGTGGTAGGTGTCCATGTTTTAATAGAGAAAACTGAACATGAACACAAATACAAAAACAATAAACGTTAACAAACCGAAACAGTCCCGTGTGGCACAAACACTGACACAGGAAACAATCACCCACAAAATACCCAAAGAACATGGCTGCCTAAATATGGTTCCCAATCAGATACAACGATAAACACCTGCCTCTAATTGAGAACCAATCTAGGCAACCATAGACTTACATAAACACCTAGAATGAACACAACCCCATAAATCTACAAAAAAACACAAACACACACCCTGACCTAACCAAAATAATAAAGAGAACAAAGATAACTAAGGCCAGGGCGTGACAGCTACAGTGCTGTTTGGGATGTTAATCAGATTTGACCCGCTGTTCTTTTAGTATTTTTTAATTGTGTGTGTTCTACTTACACACCACAGTCAGTTAATATTCACTCTTCATCCCCAGAGAGGAAGAGAGAGAGAGAGAGAGAGAGGGGGGAAGCGAGAGAGAGAGAGAGACAGAGAGAGAGAGAGAGAGAGAGAGAGAGAGGGGAAGAGAGAGAGAGAGAGAGAGAGAGAGAGAGAGAGAGAGAGAGAGAGAGAGAGAGAGAGAGAGAGAGAGAGAGAGAGAGAGAGAGAGAGAGAGAGAGAGAGAGAGAGAGACATAGACAGTACAGATGTAGGATCTTAATTTGATCACCCTGTGGCAGGGGAACTTTCCTGCAATGTTGGAAATCAAAAACTTGTAGGGTATTCAAGGTTTTAAAAGGCTTCTGAAGTTTACACTTTTGAAATTTAAGACACAGCATGAAAAATGTATCAACCCCTACAAAATGTCCATTAATTATAATCCACATAATAATTCACATTTCCAATTATACACACACACACACATACACACACACACACACACACACACACACACACACACACACACACACACACACACACACACACACACACACACACACACACACACACACACACACACACACACACACACACACACACACACACACACACACACACACACACACACACACACACACACACACATACACATACACATACACACACACACCAAACCTCTGAACAGCAGGGGAAACCAAGCTGTTTACTTTCCTCCAGCGGTGTAGAGTGGTGAGTGTTTACTATTTTAGTTTTAGTCTGTGCCTTGGGGCAAGGAAAGGAGAGAAGGAAAGGAGATAAGAGGAGAGGATGAGGAGTTCTCCCCACTTCCCCATGAGGAACAGAGAGGTGTGGGGCTAGAGGCTGGAGGGGGAGAGAAGGAAAGGAGAGAAGAGGAGAGGATGAGGAGTTCTCCCCACTGCCCCATGAGGAACAGAGAGGTGTAGGGCTAGAGGCAGGAGGGGGAGAGAAGTAATGGAGAGAAGAGGAGAGGATGAGGAGTTCTCCCCACTGCCCCATGAGGAACAGAGAGGTGTGGGGCTAGAGGCTGGAGGGGGAGAGAAGGAAAGGACAGATGAAAAAAGACAGAGGCGGGAAGATTCAGCATGCATGAATAGACTGATAAGAAAAACAAGGTTAGGGAGAAAGACAGAAAAAGAGAGGGAAAATAGAGAGGGGGAGGAATGGAGAAAGAAGGGTTAGAGAGAGAGACAGAGGCTGGAGAGGTAGGGAGAATAGGGAGACTGGGGACACAGATGGAGGGAAGAGAAAGTGAGAGGGAGAGGGAGAGGCGGAGGGAGAAGGAGAGGCGGAGGGAGAGGGAGAGGGAGAGGGAGAGGGAGATGCGGAGGGAGAAGGAGAAGGAGAGGCGGAGGGAGAGGCGGAGGGGGAAGGACAGGCGGAGGGAGAAGGAGAAGGAGAGGCGTAGGGAGAGGCGGAGGGGCAAGGAGAGGCGTAGGGAGAAGGAGAGGTGGAGAGAGAAGGAGAGGCGGAGGGGGAAGGAGAGGCGGAGAGAGAAGGAGAGGCGGAGGGAGAAGGAGAAGGAGAGGCGTAGGGAGAGGCGGAGGGGCAAGGAGAGGCGGAGGGAGAAGGAGAGGTGGAGAGAGAAGGAGAGGCGGAGGGGGAAGGAGAGGCGGAGAGAGAAGGAGAGGCGGAGGGGGAAGGAGAGGCGGAGGGAGAAGGAGAGGCGGAGGGAGAAGGAGAGGTGGAGAGAGAAGGAGAGGCGGAGGGGGAAGGAGAGGCGGAGAGAGAAGGAGAGGCGGAGGGGGAAGGAGAGGCGGAGGGAGAAGGAGAGGCGGAGGGAGAGGGAGAGGCGGAGGGAGAGGCGGAGGGAGAAGGAGAGGCGGAGGGGGAAGGAGAGGCGGAGAGAGAAGGAGAGGCGGAGGGGGAAGGAGAGGCGGAGGGAGAGGCGGAGGGAGAAGGAGAGGCGGAGGGGGAAGGAGAGGCGGAGGGGGAAGGAGAGGCGGAGGGAGAAGGAGAGGCGGAGGGAGAAGGAGAGGCGGAGGGAGAGGCGGAGGGGGAAGGAGAAGGAGAGGGAGAGGGAGAAGGAGAGGCGGAGGGAGAAGGAGAGGCGGAGGGAGAGGCGGAGGGGGAAGGAGAGACGGAGGGAGAGGCGGAGGGAGAAGGAGAGGCGGAGGGAGAAGGAGAGACGGAGGGAGAAGGAGAGGCGGAGGGAGAGGTGGAGGGGGAAGGAGAGGTGGAGGGGGAAGGAGAGGCGGAGGGAGAAGGAGAGGCGGAGGGAGAAGGAGAGGTGGAGGGGGAAGGAGAGGCGGAGGGAGAGGTGGAGGGAGAAGGAGAGGCGGAGGGAGAAGGAGAGGCGGAGGGAGAAGGAGAGGCGGAGGGAGAAGGAGATGCGGAGGGAGAGGTGGAGGGGGAAGGAGAGGCGGAGGGGGAAGGAGAGGCGGAGGGTGAAGGAGAGGCGGAGGGAGAGGGGAAAGGAGAGGCGGAGGGGGAAGGAGAGGCGGAGGGAGAGGCGGAGGGAGAAGGAGAGTCGGAGGGGGAAGGAGAGGGGGTAGTCTCATTGTTCCCAGCTTTAAGTGGATAAGTAAACAGTAGCTCAGTCTAGGGGTTTAAATGAGAGAGCTGGGACAAACGGAGGAATATAATCACCACATCTCTCGGTCTCTCTCTCTCTGTTCTCTCTCTGTTCTCTCTCTCTCTCTCTTTCTCTCTCTCTCTCTCTCTCTCTCTCTCTCTCTCTCTCTCTCTCTCTCTCTCTCTCTCTCTCTCTCTCTCTCTCTCTCTCTCTCTCTCTCTCTGTCTCTCTCTCTCTGTTCTCTCTCTCTGTTCTTTCGCTCTCTGTTCTCTCTCTCTCTCTCTCTCTCTCTCTCTCTCTCTCTCTCTCTCTCTTTCTCTCTAACTCTCTCTCTCTCTCTCTTTCTCCATCTCTAGAGGTTGGTGGTCTCTAAGCCTCCCATAGAGAAGTGTCCTGCTGATCTACACTGGAGGACTATTCAAGGGGCTTTCACTACCAACAGATACAGTTGAAGTCTGAAGTTTACATACACTTAGGGTAGAGTCATTAAAAACTTGTTTTTCAACCACTCCACAAATTTCTTGTTAACAAACTATAGTTTTGGCAAGTCGGTTAGGACATCTACTTTTTGCATGACACAAGTAATTTTTCCAACAATTTTAACAGACAGATTATTTCACTTATAATTCACTGTATCACAATTCCAGTGGGTCAGAAGTTTACATACACTAAGTTGACTGTGCCTTTAAACAGCTTGGAAAATTCCAGAACATGATGTCATGGCTTTAGAAGCTTCTGATAGGCTAATTGACATCATTTGAGTAAATTGGAGGTGTACCTGTGGATGTATTTCAAGGCCTACCTTCAAGCTCAGTGCCTCTTTGCTTGACATCATGGGAAAATCAAAAGAAATCAGCCAAGACCTCAGAAAAAAATTGTAGACCTTCACAAGTCTGGTTCATCCTTGGGAGCAATTTCCAAACGCCTGAAGGTACCACGTTCATCTGTACAAACAATAGTACGCAAGTATAAACACCATGGGACCACGCAGCCGTCATACTGCTCAGGAAGGAGACGCGTTCTGTCTCCTAGAGATGAACGTAGAGATGAACCGTGCTGGAGGAAACAGGTACAAAAGTATCTATATCCACAGTAAAACAAGTCCTATATCGACATAACCTGTAAGTCCGCTCAGCAAGGAAGAAGCCACTGCTCCAAACCCGCCATAAAAAAGCCAATTGCGGTTTGCAATTGCACATGGGGACAAAGATTGTACTTTTTGGAGAAATGTCCTCTGGTCTGATGAAACAAAAATAGAACTGCTTGGCCATAATGACCATCGTTATGTTTGGAGGAAAAAGGGGGAGGCTTGCAAGCCAAAGAACACCATCCCAACCGTGAAGCACGGGGGGTGGCAGCATCATGATGTGGGGGTGCTTTGCTGCAGGAGGGACTGGTGCACTTCACAAAATAGATGGCATCATGAGGCAGAACAATTATGTGGATATATTGAAGCAACGTCTCAAGACATCAGTCAGGAAGTTAAAGCTTGGTCGCAAATGGCTCTTCCAAATGGACAATGACCCCAAGCATACTTCCAAAGTTGTGACAAAATGGCTTAAGGACAACAAAGTCAAGGTATTGGAGTGGCTATCACAAAGCCCTGACCTCAATCCCATAGAACATTTGTGGGCAGAACTGAAAAAGTGTGTGTGCGAGCAACGAGTACTACAAACCTGACTCAGTTACACCAGCTCTGTCAGGATGAATGGGCCACAATTCACCCAACTTATTGTGGGAAGCTTGTGGAAGGCCACCCGAAACGTTTGACCCAAGTTAAACAATTTAAAGGCAATGCTACCAAATACTAATTGAGTGTATGTAAACTTCTGACCCACTGGGAATGTGATGAAAGAAATAAAAGCTGAAATTAATCATTCTCTCTACTATTATTCAGACATTTAACATTCTTAAAACAAGGTGCTGATCCTAACTGACCTAAAAATGGGAACTTTTACTAGGATTAAATGTCAGGAATTGTGAAAAACAGAGTTTGAATGTATTTGTCTAAGGTGTATGTAAACTTCCCACTTCAACTGTATATGTCACACCTTGATCCATCAGTGGGGAGGGAGTGTCTGTTCTGTGGGGAGGAGGAGTCTGTTCTGTGGGGAGGAGGAGTCTGTTCTGTGGGGAGGAGGAGTCTGTTCTGTAGGGAGGAGGAGTCTGTTCTGTGGGGAGGAGGAGTCTGTTCTGTGGGGAGGAGGAGTCTGTTCTGTGGGGAGGAGGAGTCTGTTCTGTAGGGAGGAGGAGTCTGTTCTGTGGGGAGGAGGAGTCTGTTCTGTGGGGAGGAGGAGTCTGTTCTGTGGGGAGGAGGAGACTGTTCTGTGGGGAGGAGGAGTCTGTTCTGTGGGGAGGAGGAGTCTGTTCTGTGGGGAGGAGGAGACTGTTCTGTGGGGAGGAGGAGTCTGTTCTGTGGGGAGGAGGAGTCTGTTCTGTGGGGTGGAGGAGTCTGTTCTGTGGGGAGGAGGAGTCTGTTCTGTGGGGAGGAGGAGTCTGTTCTGTGGGGAGGAGGAGTCTGTTCTGTGGGGAGGAGGAGTCTGTTCTGTGGGGTGGAGGAGTCTGTTCTGTGGGGAGGAGGAGTCTGTTCTGTGGGGAGGAGGAGTCTGTTCTGTGGGGAGGAGGAGTCTGTTCTGTGGGGTGGAGGAGTCTGTTCTGTGGGGAGGAGGAGTCTGTTCTGTGGGGAGGAGGAGACTGTTCTGTGGGGAGGAGGAGTCTGTTCTGTGGGGAGGAGGAGTCTGTTCTGTGGGGAGGAGGAGACTGTTCTGTGGGGAGGAGGAGTCTGTTCTGTGGGGAGGAGGAGTCTGTTCTGTGGGGTGGAGGAGTCTGTTCTGTGGGGAGGAGGAGTCTGTTCTGTGGGGAGGAGGAGTCTGTTCTGTGGGGAGGAGGAGTCTGTTCTGTGGGGAGGAGGAGTCTGTTCTGTGGGGTGGAGGAGTCTGTTCTGTGGGGAGGAGGAGTCTGTTCTGTGGGGAGGAGGAGTCTGTTCTGTGGGGAGGAGGAGTCTGTTCTGTGGGGTGGAGGAGTCTGTTCTGTGGGGAGGAGGAGTCTGTTCTGTGGGGAGGAGGAGTCTGTTCTGTGGGGTGGAGGAGTCTGTTCTGTGGGGAGGAGGAGTCTGTTCTGTGGGGAGGAGGAGTCTGTTCTGTGGGGAGGAGGAGTCTGTTCTGTGGGGAGGAGGAGTCTGTTCTGTGGGGAGGAGGAGTCTGTTCTGTGGGGAGGAGGAGTCTGTTCTGTGGGGAGGAGGAGTCTGTTCTGTGGGGAGGAGGAGTCTGTTCTGTGGGGAGGAGGAGACCGTGCAGCATCTGTTTTTGTCTTGTTCCAGGCTGGTTGGGCTGTTTTCTGTCCTGGGTGGTGTACAGGGTTGGGGCTGACTCTAACCTGTTGGAGGGCCCAGGTATGGTGTAGCCAACAGGCAAAGGGACCGGCTAGTAAATAACCTGTTGGAGGGCCCAGGTATGGTGTAGCCAACAGGCAAAGGGACCGCCTAGTAAATAACCTGTTGGGGGGCCCAGGTATGGTGTAGCCAACAGGCAAAGGGACCGGCTAGTAAATAACCTGTTGGGGGGCCTAGGTATGGTGTGGCCAACAGGCAAAGGGACCGGCTCGTAAATAACCTGTTGGGGGGCCCAGGTATGGTGTGGCCAACAGGCAAAGGGACCGGCTAGTAAATAACCTGTTGGGGGGCCCAGGTATGGTGTAGCCAACAGGCAAAGGGACCGGCTCGTAAATAACCTGTTGGGGGGCCCAGGTATGGTGTGGCCAACAGGCAAAGGGACCGCCTAGTAAATAACCTGTTGGGCGGCCCAGGTATGGTGTGGCCAACAGGCAAAGGGACCGCCTAGTAAATAACCTGTTGGGGGGCCTAGGTATGGTGTGGCCAACAGGCAAAGGGACCGCCTAGTAAATAACCTGTTGGGGCCGACAGAAATGGCAGTGTGGAAGACTAGGAAACATGAGATGCAGGGACCCCGGCTGGCGCAGGCTGAAGCTATGGAGGACTGGTGAACCGTCTGGGGGATTTTATAGGGTGGGGGGGGGGGGGGGGGGGGGGGTTATATGTACAGTGGACCAGGAGTTGGTTCTAACTTTCTAGGTCCTTTAAAATGAAGCAAAGTTTGTGCTTTTAATGGGCCAATAAAGAATTTAAAAAAATACAAATTAATCTCTCCCTCTGTCTATGGGGGGGTCATACAATGCAGTGGTTCCCTATCGCTTTCTCTCTCTCTCTCTCTCTCTCTCTCTCTCTCTCTCTCTCTCTCTCTCTCTCTCTCTCTCTCTCTCTCTCTCTCTCTCTTTCTATAGGGGGGTTCAGACACACTGCTAATTCCCTTCCATTATCCTATGATCGAACCACTGAGAGTCGACATCTCACAAATACATATGGGAAGACCGCCGTCTTCCTTTGTAAAGTTATGTTTACATAGCAGGACATGAGCTCTACTGTTTACACCTGAAATAAACACGGAGTTTATCAGCACTGCACAAGTAGTGTTATTGGATGCTGGCAGGTCTGTCAATGGAGAGCGATGGAGAGAAATCTGGAACGAGCTGAGAGGGTATGAAGTGGAGAAGAAACTGCAGGACTGTAGGGGGGACTGTGAGTGTAAAGAGAGAGAGGGTAGAGGAGATGAGAGAGGGAGGGTATAGGAGATGGGAGAGGAGATGGGAGAGGAGATGAGAGAGGGAGGGTATAGGAGATGGGAGAGGAGATGGGAGAGGAGATGAGAGAGGGTAGAGGAGATGAGAGAGGGAAGGTATAGGAGATGAGAGAGGAGATGAGAGAGGGAGAGGAGATGAGAGAGAGGGAGAGGAGATGAGAGAGGGAGAGGAGATGAGAGAGGGAGGGTAGAGGAGATGAGAGAGGAGATGAGAGAGGGAGTGTAGAGGAGATGAGAGACAAGATGAGAGAGGGTAGAGGAGATGAGAGACGGAGAAGAGATGAGAGAGGGAGGGTATAGGAGATGAGAGAGGAGATGAGAGAGGGAGGGTATAGGAGATGAGAGAGGGAGGGTAGAGGAGATGAGAGAGGAGATGAGAGAGGGAGAGGAGATGAGAGAGGTAGGGTAGAGGAGATGGGAGAGGAGATGGGAGACAAGATGAGAGAGGGTAGAGGAGATGAGAGAGGGAGGGTAGAGGAGATGAGAGAGGGAGAGGAGATGAGAGAGGGAGGGTAGAGGAGATGGGAGAGGAGATGAGAGAGGGAGGGTAGAGGAGATGAGAGAGGGAGGGTAGAGGAGATGAGAGAGGAGATGGGAGACAAGATGAGAGAGGGTAGATGAGATGAGAGAGGGAGGGTAGAGGAGATGAGAGAGGGAGAGGAGATGAGAGAGGGAGGGTAGAGGAGATGGGAGAGGAGATGAGATGAGAGAGGGAGGGTAGAGGAGATGAGAGAGGGAGAGGAGATGAGAGAGGGAGAGGAGATGAGAGAGGGAGAGGAAATGAGAGAGGGAGGGTAGAGGAGATGGGAGAGGAGATGAGAGAGGGAGGGTAGAGGAGATGAGAGAGGGAGGGTAGAGGAGATGGGAGAGGAGATGAGAGAGGGAGGGTAGAGGAGATGAGAGAGGGAGGGTAGAGGATTTAAAAAATGGAGACAAATTTGACCCAAATAATTACAGAGGAATTTGCATTAACAGCAACTTGGGGAAAATTCTCTGCAGTATTATAAATAGCAGACTACATCATTTCCTTGATGAACACAACGTCCTGAGCAGCAGCCAGTTTGGATTTGAAAAAAATTATCATACAACAGACCACATTTACACCCTAACTGACAAACAAGTAAACCAAAACAAAGGCAAAATCTACTCGTATTTTGTAGATTTCAAGAAAGCATTTGATTCGATTTGGTACAAAGGTCTTTTTATAAACTAATAGAAAGTGGTATTGGAGGGAAAACATATGATGTTATTAAATCAATGTACACTAAAAACAAATGTGCGGTTAAAATTGGCAACAAGCAAACAGACTTCATCTCTCAGGGACGGGGAGTGAAACAGGGCTGCCCAATAAGTCCAACATTATTTAACATCGACATTAATGAACTGGCCAAAACATTAGAAGAATCGGCAGCACCTGGTATCACCCTACACAACACTGAAATCAAGTGTCTGCTGTACGCAGATGACCTGGTGCTGCTGTCTCCCACTAAAGAGGGTCTGCTGTAGACAGATGACCTGGTGCTGCTGTCTCCCACTAAGGAGGATCTGCTGTAGACAGATGACCTGGTGCTGCTGTCTCCCACTAAGGAGGGTCTGCTGTAGACAGATGACCTGGTGCTGCTGTCTCCCACTAAGGAGGGTCTGCTGTCTCCCACTAAGGAGGGTCTGCTGTACACAGATGACCTGGTGCTGCTGTCTCCCACTAAGGAGGGTCTGCTGTAGACAGATGACCTGGTGCTGCTGTCTCCCTCTAAGGAGGGTCTGCTGTCTCCCACTAAGGAGGGTCTGCTGTACACAGATGACCTGGTGCTGCTGTCTCCCACTAAGGAGGGTCTGCTGTAGACAGGTGACCTGGTGCTGCTGTCTCCCACTAAGGAGGGTCTGCTGTAGACAGATGACCTGGTGCTGCTGTCTCCCACTAAGGAGGGTCTGCTGTAGACAGATGACCTGGTGCTGCTGTCTCCCACTAAAGAGGGTCTGCTGTACGCAGATGACCTGGTGCTGCTGTCTCCCACTAAAGAGGGGTTACAGCAGCACCTAGATCGTCTTCACAGGTTCTGTCAGACCTGGGCTCTGACCGTTAACCTAAAAAAAACAAATATAATGATATTCCAAAAAAGGTCTGGAAATCAGGATGACAAATATACATTCTATTTGGACACAGTTCTATTTAGAACACACCAAAAACTACACATATCTAGGACTAAATATCAGCTACACAGGTAGCTTTCACACGGCTGTGAACGAGCTGAGAGACAAAACAAGAAGAACATTCTATGCCATTAAAAGGAACAATTAGAATCTGGCTCAAAATGTTCCAATCATTTATAGAAGCAGTTGCTCTATATGGCAGTGAAGTATGGGGTCCACTCTCTAATAATGAATTCACCAAATGGGACAAAACATCCAGTTGAAATACTGCATGCAAAGTTTTGCCAGACTGTGTTGCAAGTGCAAATAAAAACTCCAAATAACGCATGTAGAGCAGAATTGGGCCAATATCCCCTCCTCATTCGGATAGAAAAAAGAGACATCACATTTTACAACCATCTAAAAACAAGTGACCCCAAAACATTCCATCACACAGCTCTACAATGTCAAGAGATGAAACCAGAGAAGAGTCCCCTCAGCCAGCTGGTTCTGAGGCTCAGTTCACCAACCCAAACCAACCCCATAGAGCCTCGGGACAGCCCTCAGAAAATCTGGCCCAACCAAATCATCACAAAGTAAAAATAAAAATATATCACCTATTGGAAAGACACCACAAAAAATCTAAGTAAACTTCAAAGCTATTTGTCTCTAAACAGACAGTACATGGTGGCAGACTATCTGACCACTGTGACTGATAGAAAACTGAGGAAAACATTGACTAGGTACAGTGAGCACAGTCTGGCTATAGAGACCGGTCGTCACAGACAAACCTGGCTGCCCAGAGAGGACAGGCCGGCTATAGAGACCGGTCGTCACAGACAAACCTGGCTGCCCAGAGAGGACAGTCTGGCTATAGAGACCGGTCGTCACAGACAAACCTGGCTGCCCAGAGAGGACAGTCTGGCTATAGAGACCGGTCGTCACAAACAAACCTGGCTGCCCAGAGAGGACAGTCTGGCTATAGAGACCGGTCGTCACAGACAAACCTGGCTGCCCAGAGAGGACAGTCTGGCTATAGAGACCGGTCGTCACAGACAAACCTGGCTACCCAGAGAGGACAGGCTGTGCTCACTCTGCTCCAGGGGAGAGGTGGAGACAGAGCTGCATTTCCTATTAAACACTGTGACAAATACTCAGACCTAAGAGAATATTTCTTTCCCAAAATTATATTTCAATACAAACGATTTGAGACTATAAAAGATGAAGAAAAAATCTAATATTTATTGAGTGAAAAGTCAAAATATGCATGTTTTTGCAGCCAAATATGTGTCCTCCTGCCACAACCTGAGGGACAGCCAGTGAAAAGTGCAAAGTAATGTTGATAATATTTCCCATCTTGTTTTGTTTTGTCTTTCATACCAGGTCATGTGTCTTCTCAGTCATGTTGACACTGGTCTACTACCAGGTCATGTGTCTTCTCAGTCATGTTGACACTGGTCTACTACCAGGTCATGTGTCTTCTCAGTCATGTTGAGACTGGTCTACTACCAGGTCATGTGTCTTCTCAGTCACGTTGACACTGGTCTACTACCAGGTCATGTGTCTTCTCAGTCATGTTGAGACTGGTCTACTACCAGGTCATGTGTCTTCTCAGTCAGGTTGACACTGGTCTACTACCAGGTCATGTGTCTTCTCAGTCAGGTTGAGACTAGTCTACTACCAGGTCATGTGTCTTCTCAGTCAGGTTGAGACTGGTCTACTACCAGGTCATGTGTCTTCTTAGTCATGTTGACACTGGTCTACTACTGTTGCTTTAATGTATTGTTGTTCTGATTAATATTGTTGTTGTAGCTGTTATTAATGGTAATCCCATGTCCACTACTACTATTATTATTGCTGTTGGTCCCACCATTTATTTATATATAAATACATATATATTTTCTATATGTATACGTTGACAACGTAAGTAATGAACTTGCCATGTCAATAAAGTCAATCTAATTTAATTTAATTGAGAGGATAGATGAGGGTAGAGGAGATGAGGGTAGAGGAGATGAGGGTAGAGGAGATGAGGGTAGAGAGAGGGAGGGTAGAGAAGATGAGGTTAGAGGAGATGAGGGTAGAGGAGATGAGGCTAAAGAGAGAGGGAGGGTAGAGGAGATGAGGGTAGAGAGAGAGGGAGGGTAGAGGAGATGAGGGTAGAGGAGATGAGGGTAGAGGAGATGAGGGTAGAGGAGATGAGGGAGGGTAGAGGAGATGAGGGTAGAGGAGATGAGGGTAGAGGAGATGAGGGTAGAGGAGATGAGGGTAGAGAGAGAGGGAGGGTAGAGGAGATGAGGGTAGAGGAGATGAGGGTAGAGGAGATGAGGGTAGAGGAGATGAGGGTAGAGGAGATGAGGCTAAAGAGAGAGGGAGGGTAGAGGAGATGAGGGTAGAGAGAGAGGGAGGGTAGAGGAGATGAGGGTAGAGGAGATGAGGCTAAAGAGAGAGGGAGGGTAGAGGAGATGAGGGTAGAGGAGATGAGGGTAGAGGAGATGAGGGTAGAGAGGGGGGAAGGGTAGAGGAGATGAGGGTAGAGAGAGAGGGAGGGTAGAGGAGATGAGGGTAGAGGAGATGAGGGTAGAGAGGGGGGAAGGGTAGAGGAGATGAGGGTAGAGAGAGAGGGAGGGTAGAGGAGATGAGGGTAGAGGAGATGAGGGTAGAGGAGATGAGGGTAGAGAGAGAGGGAGGGTAGAGGAGATGAGGGTAGAGGAGATGAGGGTAGAGGAGATGAGGGTAGAGGAGATGAGGGTAGAGAGAGGGAGGGTAGAGGAGATGAGGGTAGAGGAGATGAGGGTAGAGGAGATGAGGGTAGAGAGAGAGGGAGGGTAGAGGAGATGAGCGTAGAGAGAGAGGGAGGGTAGAGAGAGATGAGGGTAGAGGAGATGAGGGTAGAGGAGATGAGGGTAGAGAGAGAGGGAGGGTAGAGAGAGAGGGAGAGTAGAGGAGATGAGGGTAGAGGAGATGAGGGTAGAGGAGATGAGGGTAGAGGAGAGGGTACTTTAATGCAGCCATGCCAAGCTAATCTACCAGTCTCACGTCACAATGAGACATTCGTCTGTGTTTCTAAAACATCACACATTGTTCCAAATGTCACATTTCAAAATGTTTAAGGTTAACTTTAGTTATTACCTCTGAATGGTTAAGGTAAGGCATTAACTCTGAATGGTTAAGGTAAGGCATTAACTCTGAATGGTTAAGGTTAGACATGAACTCTGAATGGTTAAGGTTAGGCATTAACTCTGAATGGTTAAGGTTAGGCATTAACTCTGAATGGTTAAGGTTAGGCATTAACTCTGAATGGTTAAGGTTAGGCATTAACTCTGAATGGTTAAGGTTAGGCATTAACTCTGAATGGTTAAGGTTAGACATTAACTCTGAATGGTTAAGGTTAGCCATTAATTCTGAATGGTTAAGGTTAGAC
The DNA here is from genome assembly GCF_045679555.1 of Salvelinus alpinus. Classification (NCBI taxonomy): domain Eukaryota; kingdom Metazoa; phylum Chordata; class Actinopteri; order Salmoniformes; family Salmonidae; genus Salvelinus; species Salvelinus alpinus. The sequence continues at coordinate 43,174,994 of NC_092109.1, forward strand.
ATTAACTCTGAACGGTTAAGGTTAGGCATTAACTCTGAATGGTTAAGGTTAGGAATTATCTCTGAATGGTTAAGGTTATACATTAACTCTGAATGGTTAAGGTTATACATTAACTCTGAATGGTTAAGGTTAGGAATTATCTCTGAATGGTTAAGGTTATACATTAACTCTGAATGGTTAAGGTTATACATTAACTCTGAATGGTTAAGGTTAGACATTAACTCTGAATGGTTAAGGTTAGACATTATGTCTGAATGGTTAAGGTTAGTCATTAACTCTGAATGGTTAAGGTTAGGAATGATCTCTGAATGGTTAAGGTTATACATTAACTCTGAATGGTTAAGGTTATACATTAACTCTGAATGGTTAAGGTTAGGAATTATCTCTGAATGGTTAAGGTTATACATTAACTCTGAACGGTTAAGGTTAGGCATTAACTCTGAATGGTTCTCTCTCTCTCTCCCTCTCTCTCTCTCCCTGTCTCTCTCTCTGTCTCTCTCTCTCTCTCTCTCTCTCTCTCTCTCTCCCTGTCAATTCAATTCAATTCAATTCAATTCAATTCAAGGGGCTTTATTGGCATGGGAAACATGTGTTAACATTGCCAAAGCAAGTGAGGTAGATAATATACAAAAGTGAAATAAACAATACAAATTAACAGTAAACATTACACATACAGAAGTTTCAAAACAAAAAAGACATTACAAATGTCATATTATATATATACAGTGTTGTAACAATGTACAAATGGTTAAAGCACACAAGTTAAAATAAATAAGCATAAATATGGGTTGTATTTACAATGGTGTTTGTTCTTCACTGGTTGCCCTTTTCTTGTGGCAACAGGTCACAAATCTTGCTGCTGTGATGGCACACTGTGGAATTTCACCCAGTAGATATGGGAGTTTATCAAAATTGGATTTGTTTTCGAATTCTTTGTGGTTCT
>NC_092109.1:43180936-43183436 GCF_045679555.1 Salvelinus alpinus
AGGAAGAGGAGGGAGAAGAGGAAGAGGATGAGGAGGAGGAGGAAGAGACGGTCAGTTCCAGAGGAACTGCAGGTACGTGGAAGCAACGACACACACACACACACACACATTGGGCTATGCCGTACATGACATTTTGTCAGATGGTAACTGTCATTACAAATGACTGCTGGTCTCACGGTAACTGACTGTTGGTTAACATAAACATATCTCCAGGCCTCCATCCATACTAGCCTTTGAAACATCTACGATACTATCTATTTAATATACGCTGTCACAAAAAAATCGAATTATTTATTTTATTCAGGTCTAAAGAAACGTTATGATATGAAGAAAATGTTTTTTTCAGAAAAATAGAATAGTATATTCTGTCGGTCCTACTGTATCTGATCTGACTAGCGTGCCAATGACAGCCTAGCCGTTATGCAAGTTCATTTAGCGAACAAGATATGTCTCTAAATTCATTGCTATTATCTGATTTTATAGTAAGAAGAAGATCATTTAACTTCCCCAGCCAGAGAGCTATGTTGAGTGAAACAGATACTACACGCTAAATTAGAGTTAATTTTATTTATTAGATATTCATTTTTATATTATTTATTTATTCTCTTTAGGTGAGAATGATACACACCTTAGAATGTCTTATACAGCGTATGGATGTCATGACGTGACTAATATTGAGGATTTTGCAGAATAAATTCTCGCTCTCTGTTCCGTGCCTCAGGCTGCACACGCTGTTCTCTCATCATACTATCATCTTCTCTCTCATCATACTATCATCTTCTCTCTCATCATACTATCATCTTCTCTCTCATCATACTATCATCTTCTCTCTCATCATACTATCATCTTCTCTCTCATCATACTATCATCTTCTCTCTCATCATACTATCATCTTCTCTCTCATCATACTATCATCTTCTCTCTCATCATACTATCATCTTCTCTCTCATCATACTATCATCTTCTCTCTCATCATACTATCATCTTCTCTCTCATCATACTATCATCTTCTCTCTCATCATACTATCATCTTCTCTCTCATCATACTATCATCTTCTCTCTCATCATACTATCATCTTCTCTCTCATCATACTATCATCTTCTCTCTCATCATACTATCATCTTCTCTCTCATCATACTATCATCTTCTCTCTCATCATACTATCATCTTCTCTCTCATCATACTATCATCTTCTCTCTCATCATACTATCATCTTCTCTCTCATCATACTATCATCTTCTCTCCCGTCAGACTATTCTCAATTTAATCTGGTCTTTACTAATATGTGAAAGTAGTTTAGATTTAAAACGGTCCGTTATCAAAAATGGGCAGGAACCGGAACAGGAACAGGAACAGGAACCGGAACAGGAACAGGAACAGGAACCGGAACAGGGGCAGGGGCAGGGGGGGAAAAAGACATGTCATCGTGTAAATACTGGAATAGTGAATGGAGGCTATTCCCTTTTCAATCATGGCATACAGGTAGGTTACTACGGTGTTATAGCAGAGCAGGTAGGATACTACGGTGTCATAGCAGAGCAGGTAGGATACTACGGTGTTATAGCAGAGCAGGTAGGATACTACGGTGTCATAGTAGAGCAGGTAGGATACTACGGTGTCATAGCAGAGCAGGTAGGATACTACGGTGTCATAGCAGAGCAGGTAGGTTACTACGGTGTTATAACAGAGCAGGTAGGATACTACGGTGTCATAGCAGAGCAGGTAGGATAATACGGTGTTATAGCAGAGCAGGTAGGATACTACGGTGTTATAACAGAGCAGGTAGGATCCTACGGTGTTATAACAGAGCAGGTAGGATACTACGGTGTCATAGCAGAGCAGGTAGGATACTACGGTGTCATAGCAGAGCAGGTAGGATACTACGGTGTTATATCAGAGCAGGTAGGATACTACGGTGTCATAGCAGAGCAGGTAGGATACTACGGTGTCATAGCAGAGCAGGTAGGATACTACGGTGTTATATCAGAGCAGGTAGGATACTACGGTGTCATAGCAGAGCAGGTAGGATACTACGGTGTCATAGCAGAGCAGGTAGGATACTACGGTGTCATAGCAGAGCAGGAAGGATACTACGGTGTCATAGCAGAGCAGGTAGGATACTACGGTGTCATAGCAGAGCAGGTAGGATCCTACGGTGTCATAGCAGAGCAGGTAGGATACTACGGTGTCATAGCAGAGCAGGTAGGATCCTACGGTGTTATAGCAGAGCAGGTAGGATACTACGGTGTCATAGCAGAGCAGGTAGGATACTACGGTGTTATAGCAGAGCAGGTAGGATACTACGGTGTCATAGTAGAGCAGGTAGGATACTACGGTGTCATAGCAGAGCAGGTAGGATACTACGGTGTTATAGCAGAGCAGGTAGAATACTACGGTGTCATAGCAGAGCAGGTAGGATACTACGGTGTCATAGCAGAGCAGGTAGGATACTACGGTGTCATAGCAGAGCAGGTAGGATCCTACGGTGTCATAGTAGAG
>NC_092109.1:43188436-43238436 GCF_045679555.1 Salvelinus alpinus
CATGCAGTATTTACAAATCAGACATTGGATAGGTGCTCTAAGTTACACATGTCCTTAGTAATGCCGGACAGCGCTGTCCAACTTCAGTAAAATAGCACACATTCCCACATTTATAAATGGCAGTATACTTATGAAAACAGACGGGAGTACTCACAGTATTTGAACAGAATATGTGACCGACCGGCTCGATTCGGTCTTAAGTAGCAAACATATATATATATTTTTTTACGTTGGATAAAACTAGACAGAGTTAGAAAATGGTATTTCATACACTACAGTTGAGGAACCATGGGAAAGTAATTCTGCTTTGAAAGTTGATAAACTTGTAACCCCACTTTTGAGAAAATGATCTTTGAATGTTTTGGTACACCTACTGGAGAGCTCTTCTTTGTCTACACCCGTTCAGTATCGTTCACACCCTCTTAAGCCTTAGCCCCACCCATCTCTTTAAGGATTCACATGAGGTCATGTGCTAAACAGAGTGAGTACGGTAGTGTAGTAAACAGAGTGAGTACGGTAGTGTAGTAAACAGAGTGAGTAGTGTAGTAAACAGAGTGAGTAGTGTAGTAAACAACCAAATACTTCAAGACTAAAGGCTGGTTTAAACTTCGTCAATCGACGTGTCAGTAGACAGTTGTCACGGTGACATCATGAACATTCTACTGTCGTCCGACATCAAACTTGTCGTTATAACAAAACCATAAACACAAAAACGACAAAACAAAAATGACATCAGCAAATAGCACATCTCATGTATTTTAACACCAATAATCCCATCCGTTTAATAAATGTATTTAGTAAATGTCAATCTAGTAAACAAGGCAACTAAAAGCAACTTTCTAACCAATGTTTGGTTTGTTTCTAGCTTGTTAGCTTGTTAGCTTGTTAGCTTGTTAGCTTGTTAGCTTGTTAGCTTGTTAGCTTGTTAGTTAGTTAGCTTGTTAGCTTGTTAGCTTGTTAGCTAGCTAGCTAACGTTAAGTAATGACCATATAATGACCATATCACATATCTGACAACGTCTTGACTTTATCTAATTTGTATTCATTATTACACGGAAAATAAACTCACAACAAGATCCTTATTTACAAGTTAAATGGCGAGTTAATTACAGAAAATATCTTACGGTTGTGAGTGTGATGAAATAAAAGCAGGGCATTCTACCTGAAGGATTTTAGAATTTTGACACGTTGGCCTAACTTTATATCCTAATCTGACTTTGGTGTAGGTTATGTTGTTCTTCACATTACCGTTTCTGGTAAATACTATATCAAATAAAATCAAAGCTTATTTATCCCCTGCATATGCTTCCGAGTGGCACAACGATCTAAGGCACTGCATCTCAGGGCATTTCAGTGCTAGAGATGTCACTACAGACCCTGGTTCGATTCCAGGCTGTATCACAACCGGCTGTGATTGGGAGTCCTATATGGGGCGGGGCACAATTGGCCAAGCATCATCCGGGTTAGGGTTTGTCCGGGGTAGGCCGTCATTGTAAATAAGATTTTTTTCTTTACTGACTTACCTCGTTAAATAAAATAAAAAATACAGGTGTAAATGGTCAAATATATATTTTTAAATGTAAAAAAAAAAAATATATGTGGCGCCTGAACAGGATAAATATTTACCACATTTGTACTGTATGGATGACGTGCTTCTGAAAGATGAGGAAAAAACGTCTTCCTTGAGAGTTTGAGAGGTGGTCTTTCCATCGTTCTCTCCTCCGTAGTAGCTCTAACCCATCTCTAGCCCAGCTCTATCCAAGCTCTATCCCAGCTCTATCCCAGCTCTATCCCAGCTCTAGCCCAGCTCTAGCCCACATCTAACCCCATCTCTAACCCATCTCTAGCCCAGCTCTATCCCAGCTCTATCCCAGCTCTATCCAAGCTCTATCCCAGCTCTAACCCCAGCTCTATCCCAGCTCTAGCCCCAGCTCTATCCCAGCTCTATCCCAGCTCTAGCCCAGCTCTAACCCATCTCTAGCCCAGCTCTATCCCAGCTCTAAACCAGCTTTATCCCAGCTCTATCCCAGCTCTAACCCAGCTCTATCCCAGCTCTAACCCAGCTCTAACCCAGCTCTATCCCAGCTCTATCCCAGCTCTATCCCAGCTCTATCCCAGGTCTATCCCAGCTCTATCCCAGCTATATCCCAGCTCTAACCCAGCTCTATCCCAGCTCTAACCCAGCTCTAACCCAGCTCTATCCCAGCTCTAGCCCAGCTCTAACCCATCTCTAGCCCAGCTCTATCCCAGCTCTAACCCAGCTCTATCCCAGCTCTAACCCAGCTCTAACCCAGCTCTATCCCAGCTCTATCCCAGCTCTAACCCAGCTCTATCCCAGCTCTATCCCAGCTCTAACCCAGCTCTAACCCAGCTCTATCCCAGCTCTATCCCAGCTCTAACCCAGGTCTATCCCAGCTCTATCCCAGCTCTAACCCAGCTCTAACCCAGCTCTAACCCAGCTCTATCCCAGCTCTATCCCAGCTCTAACCCAGCTCTAACCCAGCTCTATCCCAGCTCTATCCCAGCTCTAACCCAGCTCTATCCCAGCTCTATCCCAGCTCTATCCCAGCTCTAACCCAGCTCTATCCCAGCTCTATCCCAGCTCTATCCCAGGTCTATCCCAACTCTATCCCAGCTCTATCCCAGCTCTATCCCAGCTCTATCCCAGGTCTAAACCAGCTCTAACCCAGCTCTATCCCAGCTCTATCCCAGCTCTAAACCAGCTCTAACCCAGCTCTATCCCAGCTCTATCCCCAGCTCTAACCCAGCTCTATCCCAGCTCTATCCCAGCTCTATCGCCAGCTCTATCCCAGCTCTATCCCAGCTCTATCCCAGCTCTAACCCAGCTCTATCCCAGCTCTATCCCCAGCTCTATCTGCCTTGTCTGTAAGGCTGTTTTACTCCACTGTCTGTGAAGAGTCTCTCCGTCATGCTTTCCACTTTCTAGGGGACATAAATGGTTAAGGGCAGACTGTGTGTGTGTGTGTGTGTGTGTGTGTGTGTGTGTGTGTGTGTGTGTGTGTGTGTGTGTGTGTGTGTGTGTGTGTGTGTGTGTGTGTGTGTGTGTGTGTGTGTGTGTGTGTGTGTGTGTGTGTGTGTGTGTGTGTGTTGACTAGAAACGGTTGAGGGTAGACATTGCGTGTGAGTGTAGTCTGTAAATCTGTTCTCGTGTAGAATTGTGTTCTTTCATAAACACAAAGGCTAAATGTTCTTCTCTCTGTCTCTCCAGGGCATCTCTGTGTGTATATATCCTCTTATCATGATATGCACCGTTGTGTGCATTCCAGGGGGTGTTTTGTATGTTCCTATGAATTTCTCTCCAGGACAGCTCAGCCGTTATGGGCGAGGGCAGTGTGTGTGTGTGTGTGTGTGTGTGTGTGTGTGTGTGTGTGTGTGTGTGTGTGTGCGTGCGTGCGTGCGTGCGTGCGTGCGTGCGTGCGTGCGTGCGTGCGCGTTCGTGCGTGCGTGTGCGTGCGTGTGTGGTTTTAGATAAACATACAGTACCCGTCAAAAGTTCGGACACACCTACTCATTCAAGGGTTTTTCTTTATTTTTTACTATTTTCTACATTGTAGAATAACAGTGAAGACATCAACACTATGAAATAACACATATGGAATCATGTAGTAACCAAAACAAGTGTTAAAACAAATCATTATATACGTTCTATTTTAGATTCTTCAAAGTCGCCACCCTTTCCTTGATGACAGCTTTGCATTCTCTCAACCAGCTTCACCTGGAATGCTTTTCCAACAGTCTTGTTGGAGTTCCCACATATGTTCAGCACTTGTTGGCTGCTTTTCCTTCACTCTGCGGTCCAACTCATCCCAAACCATCTCAATTGGGTTGAGGTCGGGTGATTGTGGAGGCCAGGTCATCTGATTCACTCATCACTCTCCTTCTTTGTCAAATAGCCCTTACACATCCTGGAGGTGTTGGGTCATTGTCCTGTTGTCCTGTTGAAAAACAAATTATAGTTCCACTAAGCGCAAACCAGATGGGATGGCGTATCGCTGCAGAATGCTGTGGTAGTCATGCTGATTAAGTGTGACTTGAATTCTAAATTAATCACAGACAGTGTCACCAGCAAAGCACCATCACACCTCCTCCTCCATGCTTCACGGTAGGAACCACACATGCAGAGATCATCCATTCACCTACTCTGCGTCTCACAAAGACACAGCGGTTAGAACCAAAAATCTCAAATTTGAACTCATCAGACCAAAGGACAGATTTCCACCGGTCTAATGTCCATTGCTTATGTTTCATGGCCCAATCAAGTCTCTTCTTCTCATTGGTGTCCTTTAGTAGTGGTTTCTTTGCAGCAATTCAACAATCAAGGCCTGATTCACGCAGTCTCCTCTGAACAGTTAATGTTGAGATGTGTCTGTACCTTGAACACCGTGAAGCATTTATTTGGGCTGCAATCTGAGGTGCAGTTAACTCTAATGAACATATCCTCTGCAGCAGAGGTAACTCTGGGTCTTCCTGTCCTGTGGCAGTCCTCATGAGAGACAGTTTCATCATGGCGCTTGATAGTTTTTGCAACTGCACTTGAAGAAACTTTCAAAGTTCTTGAAATGTTCCTGATTGACTGACCTTCATGTCTTAATGTAATGATGGACTGTCGTTTGTCTTTGCTTATTTGAGCTGTTCTTGCCATAATATGGACTTTGTATTTTACCAAATAGGGCTATCTTCTTTATACCACCCCTACCTTGTCACAACACAACTGATTGGCTCAAACGCATTAAGAAGGAAAGAAATTACACAAATTAACGTTTTACAAGGCACACCTGTTAATTGAAATGCATTCCATGTGACTACATCATGAAGCTGGTTGAGAGAATGCCAAGAGTGTGCAAAGCTGTCATCAATGCAAAGGGTGTCTACTTTGAAGAATCTAAAATTGTAATGACCGACGCTGGAGACGAGAAGCAAGTAGAGGGAGTGAACATTTAATGAAACAACGGACATATAACAAAACAAGAACAGCGTCTGGAGAGGGGGAACAAAAACGACATTATGACAATAATGTGGGGATGAAACAGAGGAAAGAGACAGATATAGGGAAGGTAATCAAAACGTGAAGGAGTCTAATGAGCACAGATGCAGGTAATGATGGTAACAGGTGTGTGTAATGATGGTGGCAGGTGTGAGTAATGATTGTGACAGGTGTGCGTAATTATTGTGACAGGTGTGTGTAATGATGGTGACAGGTATACGTAATGATGGTGACAGGTGTGCGTAATGATGGTGACAGGTGTGCGTAATGATTGTGACAGGTGTGCGTAATGATGGTAACAGGTGTGCGTAACGATGGTGACAGGTGTGCGTAATGATGGTAACAGATGTGCGTAATGATGGTAACAGATGTGCGTAACGATGGTGAGAGGTGTGCGTAAGGAGCGCCAGAGAGGGAGAGCTGGAGCAGGCGAGACAGAAATATTAAATATATTTTTATTTGTATAACACTTTTTGGGGGTTACTACATGATTCCATATGTGTTCTTTCATAGTTATGATGTCTTCACTATTATTCTACAATGTAGAAAACAGTAAAAATAAAGAAAAACCCTGGAATGAGTAGGTGTATCCAAACTTTGACTGGTACTGTATAAACACACATGAGAAGCACTATATTTAATCTTGGGCTACAGGTTATGACAGAAGAGAAGCTGCATGTAGCCTGTATCATAGACGAATAGCCAACAATATGTCGGAAATTAGAAGCAGAACTTTACTGATGTCAACTAGATTATTGAGGCGACCGTTCTATCGATTCATGACACCAGTCTTTTCCTTTCAAATCCATGAAGGGAAGTGAACAAGTGCACACTTTGGGAGAAAGGTAGTTGATAGTTGGTATGTAACCTGTGTGAATAAGACCACATGACAATACAACCACAACAGCCGATGTAAGGTAGTTGAAATTTTGGGACGTAACCTGTGTCTCTCTCTCTGTCTCTCCAGGACATATCAGGTGTGCTGGGAGACGGCAGTGAGTATGGCGATAGCGGCATCGACGGGGTTGCCACGGAGATGGACGGGGAAGTGGGGCCAGGGTCACGACGCTGTAAGGCCATGTCGGCCTCGTTCTCCGTCTACTCTGCTGCCGGGAGCAGTGCGTTTAACGGGAGTGACAGCGGGAGCAGCAGTGGAGGAGGAGGAGGAGGAGAGGGAGGAGGAGGAGGAGGAAGAGGAGGAGAGGGAGGAAGAGGAGGAGGAGGAGGTGGGGGGAGAAAAGGAGTATGGGGAATGTATGATAACTTCCATCAGGACTTTGAGAATCAACACTGGGTATGAATCTGTCTTTCCATCTCTCCCTGATAGCTTCAATGTTAACACCTCTGTGCCATCCTTCTAATTGATCATTCAACAGATCTCATTCGTTCAGAACTCAGTCTTCACAGTAGAACTTGACTGTTAAACTGTTTAAACTTTGCATTCAAATTTGCATTAAATTTACATTAGTTTGATTCTGTTTTAAAACTTTACATTTAAATTGAGATCAGTTTGATTCTGTTTTAAAACTTTACATTTAAATTTAGATTATTTTAAGATTAAACAGACTAAAGTAGGTGGTTTATTCTATCCTCTGTCTCTTTCTCTGTCTCTCTCTCTCTCTCTGTCTCTCTGTCTCTCTGTCTCTCTGTCTCCCTCTCCCTCTCGCTGTCTCTCTCTCTCTCTCTCTCTCTCTCTCTCTCTCTCTGTCTCTCTGTCTGTCTGTCTGTCTGTCTGTCTGTCTGTCTGTCTGTCTGTCTGTCTGTCTGTCTGTCTGTCTGTCTGTCTGTCTGTCTGTCTGTCTGTCTGTCTGTCTGTCTGTCTGTCTGTCTGTCTGTCTCTCTCTCTCTCTCTCTCTCTCTCTCTCTCTCTCTCTCTCTCTCTCTCTCTCTCTCTCTCTCTCTCTCTCTCTCTCTCTCTCTCTCTCTCTCTCTCTCTCTCTCTCTCTCTCTCTCTCTCTCTCTCTCTCTCTCTCTCTCTCTCTCTCTCTGTAGACTCGTCGAGAGCGTGACTGCACGGAGGAGGCGGGCTCAGCTGAGAGTGACGAGCGTAGCAGCGGCACACTGAGCACGGCTTACCCATCGGACGCTCTCATTGGCTGCTGTGCGCAGGGCACGGTGAGGAAGGCGGGAGCTCTGGCAGTGAAGAACTTCCTGGTTCACAAGAAGAATAAGAAGGTGGAGCCAGCCACCAAGAGGAAGTGGAAACATTACTGGGTCTGCCTCAAAGGTATGACTCACACAAATACATTCTCACAACCATCTCATTGTTGCCTTTTTTTAGTTAAATATCCTTCTTAAATTTCAATCAGTGTTTTACCAATTTATTCCAATATGAGATGCAGCTAATCAAACGAATGAACTAATCATCACTAAGTAATTGCATCAGTGGCAACACTTTGTTTGGAGAGTTCATCTGTAGAAGCTCTACATACTACCAGTACCATTTCAACTAACTATCTACTAACCTTAACCCTTATCCTAACCTTAACCCTTATCCTAACCCTAACACTTACCCTTAGATTTCCTACCCACTCACCTCTGTCTGTCTGTCTGTCTGTCTGTCTGTCTGTCTGTCTGTCTGTCTGTCTGTCTGTCTGTCTGTCTGTCTGTCTGTCTGTCCTTAGATGTCCTCTCCTCTATTCAATCATTGTCTAATTTAACACCATGATTGAATCACAACCACTTGAGATCCAACATAACAGGAGAGAAAATAGCTCCTCTGTTAACATCCCTGTCTCTCCTCTCCTCTGTTAACATCCCTGTCTCTCATCTCCTCTGTTAACATCCCTGTCTCCCCTCCTCTGTTAACATCCCTGTCTCTCCTCTCCTCTGTTAACATCCCTGTCTCTCCTCTCCTCTGCTCACATCCCTGTCTCTCCACTCCTCTGCTAACATCCCTGTCTCACCCCTCCGCTGCCAAAGACACAATACAATACTCTACTTAGCCCTATAGGCTCTGGTCTAAAGTAGTGCACTATATAGGGGATAGGGCTCCATTTCAGCCCTAATCAAAAGGTTAAAAAGTGTTTCCCTGCCAACCCAGACCTTGTGCTGTCTACTAGGTTGAGATGTAGTCGAGTTTGTGTCTGAAATGAAACATCTCAGATAAATGAAACATCTTAGTTGGTGTTTCCTCTCAGGAAAACATTAGTTTAAAACATATAAAATTTCCCCCCCATATCCCAGGATGCACTCTGTTCCTGTACGAGACTGACGGGCGGTCGGGGATCGACCACCACAGTGTTCCTAAACACGCGGTGTGGGCTGAGTACAGTATCCTCCAGGCCGTACCTGAACACCCCAAGAAGGACTTTGTCTTCTGCCTCAGCGACTCTCTAGGGGACGCATTTCTCTTCCAGGTAGCAGGGGTGGGTGGTTTACGCGTGCCTGCGTTAGCATTAGCGTTAGCATTAGCGTTAGCGTTAGCGTTAGCATTAGCGTTAGCGTTAGCATTAGCGTTAGCGTTAGCGTTAGCGTTAGCGTTAGCGTTAGCGTTAGCGTTAGCGTTAGCGTTAGCGTGTGTGTGTGTGTGTTTGACATGTCCTTGTATCAGAGCCTGCTGTCATGTGTCATTGTGGTTATGATTGGCATGTATAAAGGTCACTCTCTCATATCACGACACACGGTACCACTAATCCCTTTACCAAAGACCACCGTGCCGTTGTTGAAATATATTAAAATATACTGAAATGTCTACATTTGGTAATTTGATAATTACGGTTGCTTGTCAGACAATGACATTCAGTTAACCAGAAAATACATGACATGATAAATTGATAATAAGAAAGTAATTGATCTTGGTATTTTATGCCAGTCTGACAACAACAGAGACTGGAGCCATTTAGTCTGGCGTCAGTAGTCTTTGAAATATCTTTCCTGTGTCAGGCGACCCATGTTGTGTGTGACTTCCTTATGTTGTCCTCCAGTGTCCCCGAGGTGTCACACTAAAATCCTTCCCTATTGAAACCCACTGTGCAGTCCGTCCTCCAGTGTCCCCGAGGTGTCACACTAAAATCCTTCCCTATTGAAACCCACTGTGCAGTCCGTCCTCCAGTGTCCCTGAGGTGTCACACTAAAATCCTTCCCTATTGAAACCCACTGTGCAGTCCGTCCTCCAGTGTCCCTGAGGTGTCACACTAAAATCCTTCCCTATTGAAACCCACTGTGCAGTCCGTCCTCCAGTGTCCCTGAAGTGTCACACCAAAATAATTTCCCCTTCAATCATTCTGTGGTCTTAACAGATCTACCCCCCCCCCCCTTACCCGTATGATGTGTCACACTAAAACCCTTCCCCTCTGCCCCCTCCCCCAGATATCGGGCCAGATAGAACTCGAGAACTAGATGACAGAGATCCACATTCAGCGTAACACCTTAATGTTTCCCCCCCCCCTTATACATCATCCATATGATGTGTCACACTAAAACCCTTCCCCCCTTCTGCCCCAGACGTCGGGCCAGACGGAACTGGAGAACTGGATCACGGCGATCCACTCAGCGTGCGCGGCTGCCGTTGCTAGGCAACATCACCGGGAGGATACGGTGCGGTTGCTAAGGACAGAGATCAGGAAACTGGAGCAGAAGATCGACATGGACGAGAAGATGAAGAAGATGGGAGACATGCAGCTCAGTGCTGTGACCGATAACAAGAAGAGGAAGACTATTCTGGAACAGGTGAGGGAGGGAGGGAGGGAGGGAGGGAGGGAGGAAGGGAGGTATTAGAGGGATAAGGTATAGGAGGGAGGGAGGGAGGGAGAGGGGTATTAGAGGGATTAGGTATAGGTGAGAGAGGGAGGAAGGGAGGGAGGGAGGGAGGGAGGGAGGGAGGGAGGGAGGGAGGGAGGGAGGGGTACGAGAGAGATAAGGTATAGGTGAGAGAGAGAGGGAGGGAGGGAGGGAGGGAGGGAGGGAGGGAGGGAGGGAGGGAGGGAGGGAGGGGGGAATTACAGGGATAAGGAACAAGTGAAAGGTAAAATATAAGATGAGAGATATTCAGCTTTCAGCTGTTTCTGAAAATAAGAAAGAGACAAAGACAAAGAGAGAAAGAGAGGGAGAGGAGGGAGAAAGAGAGGGAGAGGAGGGAGAAAGATTAGGGAGACAAGGGTAGGGGTAATGACAGTTTGGAACCAGCTCTACAATCTCTTGCATAAGTGTGTGTGTAAAATTCTGGAGTTGCTTTGAGTGAAACTGCCTGAGGGTTTATCCCTAATTCGTACACATACGTCTTCTTATTGAACACACACACACACACACACACACACACACACACACACACACACACACACACACACACACACACACACACACACACACACACACACACACACACACACACACACACACACACACACACACACACACACACACACTCAGCTGGACCGTTTTCTTTGGTTTTGGGAACATATCTTTTGTAATGTCTCCACAATATTTCCACCAGACTGTTCCATGGTCCTAAATGAAACATGCTGGGAAACTTTAAAGAACAGACGAAATTATACAATATATCTATTTGGTTGCAAAAAAACCAACATTTGCCCTCATATTGCAAGAACAGTCAAATAACATATTGTATGTTCTTTAAAAGTTCCTAAAACATTTCTTTAGGTTCTGGGAACATTTTGGTTGATATGACAAGAGACAGGTGCTCAAAACACTAAAACTGTCCACTGGTGCTGACATAGAGCCCCCAACGGAGGTGTCATAATACCCATAAAACCTAGCGGTCAAACAGGGAAATGGTTCCAAATGTTTCTCCAACATTCATTTTCCCCCCGTAGGGGATAGTAGAAACACTTACAATAAGGGCTGTGTTTCTTGCAGGCTTTATTAACCTGGCGTGACGTTTTCATAACCGTGTAAATATCTTTAGGACAAGGTGACTTTTATCAATATATTAGGCTCTATTTACTCTCAGATTCGAAAATGTAAATTACCATCAAAATAGACATCATGCAAAAACTACAAATCCCTGTATGCTCCTGCACGTCATCTTTAGCTGAGACCTTTGCTGACAGGTATTGTGTCCGTTTAAAACTTGCACAAGACAGTTCACAGAATTGTCCATTTGTGGTTTTTGTGGATATGGACAGGGACGGATCGGCGGATCGGCGGATCGGCATAAGCATCTCTATATGGTTCCAAAGAGCCATGAGGTCATGTTCCAATACAGCGATGTAATGTTATTTTAATGTTTCTGTTTTAACCTTTAACCAAATTTTAACCCTAACCTTAACCATTCAGAGTTCATGTCTAACCTTAACCATTCAGAGTTAATGCCTAACCTTAACCATTCAGAGTTAATGTCTAACCCTAACTATTCAGAGTTAATGTCTAACCTTAACCATTCAGAGTTAATGCCTGACCTTAACCATTCAGAGTTAATGTATAACCTTAACCATTCAGAGTTAATGTCTAACCCTAAATATTCAGAGGTAATGTCTAACCCTAACTATTCAGAGGTAATGTCTAACCCTAACTATTCAGAGGTAATGTCTAACCCTAACTATTCAGAGTTAATGACTAACCTTAACCATTCAGAGTTAATGTCTAACCCTAACTATTCAGAGTTAATGACTAACCTTAACCATTCGCACAATGCAAAGATGCCCTTCCAGACTCCTTCCTCCTACCAAGGACGCCAGAGAAATCAGTTAAAGCGACGTAGCCAATTCATTATTTACTAGATTTAGTTAACATTAGATAGTGAATCCAGAGATTCCTACCTTTACCTCGATTCGTCAGTCTCATCCAGATCATTATGGTATTTGTAGTTCTTTATGATAGCCACATTAGCAGCTAATTACCATTTCCTGTTTAGGGGGTAAATCCCCAGCGAATATATTGATAAAAGCCACCTTGTCCCGAGAGAGATTTACACGGTTTTGAAAACGTCACACCAAGGTAAGCCTACAACAAACACAGCCCTTATATTTTAAGCGTTTCTATAATCCTTAATGGTGGATGGTTTGATGACATTCATACAACGTTTAAGTACGAGTCCGCAGGACATTCCCTTAATGTTGTCAGAACCTCTTTAAAAGGTTCCAATACATTTATTTAGTTAAGGGAGTTGTCTGGGATGTCACAGGAGCATTCTTGTGATATTCACAACGGTTGCAGAGAACATTTGCCCAATGTTGTACAATGTCTCCAAATAAGTCTGTTTTTTATGATGTTCATATCTGTTTAAGGATGAACATCATTTTCCCTATTGATGTTCACGCAATATACATTAGACCTTGTCTTGGAGGTCCTCAGAACATTTAGACAAATGTATATTTAAGTTTTACCTGAATATTACCACAACATTCCAAGAGTGTACAATTTAAAGCAGATTGGAATACATCCCCCATTATGTTTCTCTCCAGATTTACATTTTAAGGACTGAATTGTAGACCCACACCAAGTAGGCCCACACCAAGTAGGCCCACACCAAGTAGGCCCACACTAAGTAGGCCCACACCAAGTAGACCCACACCAAGTAGGCCCACACCAAGTAGACCTACAACTAAGTAGGCCCACACTAAGTAGGCCCACACCAAGTAGGCCCACACCAAGTAGACCCACACCAAGTAGGCCCACACCAAGTAGGCCCACAGCAAGTAGACCCACACCAAGTAGGCCCACACCAAGTAGACCCACACCAAGTAGACCCACCCCCAGTAGACCCACACCAAGTAGACCGACGCCAAGTAGACCCACCCCCAGTAGACCCACACCAAGTAGACCCACACTAAGTAGGCCCACACCAAGGTGATATAGACACACAGCATTTACATGTTATTCATAGGACATTTAAACAGCATTTAACCATACAAACACAAAATTATATATATATATTTTTTACACGTTGAGAATCTCCACGTGGGGTTTGAACCTGCGATGTTTGGTTCCCAGGCCAGGTATTTTAATCTTCTGACTACCAGGGAAACTTTCTCTTTGTTTGCCTTCTCTTAAGTCTTTTTTTTCAGTACATAGCCACGGCAGTATGGTCGCCACGGCAGTATGGTCGCCATGGCAGTATGGTCGCCACGGCAGTATGGTCGCCACGGCAGTATATAGCCATGGCAGTATGGTCGCCACGGCAGTATGGTCGCCACGGCAGTATATAGCCATGGCAGTATGGTCGCCACGGCAGTATAAAGCCATGGCATGGTTGCCACGGCAGTATGGTTGCCACGGCAGTATGGTTGCCACGGTAGTATGGTCGCCACGGCAGTATGGTCGCCACGGCAGTATGGTCGCTACGGAAGTATGGTTGCCACGGCAGTATAAAGCCATGGCAGAATGGTCGCCACGGCAGTATGGTCGCCACGGAAGTATATAGCCATGTGTGTGTGTGTGTGTGTGTGTGTGTGTGTGCGTGCGTGCGTGTGTGCATGTGTGTGCGCGCGTATGAGAGTGTGTGTGTGTGCGTGCGTGCGCGTATGAGAGTGTGTGTGTGTGCGTGCGTGTGCGTGTGTGTGCGTATGTGTATGTGTGTGTGTATGTGTGTGTGTGTGTGTGTGTGTGTGTGTGTGTGTGTGTGTGTGTGTGTGTGTGTGTGTGTGTGTGTGTGTGTGTGTGTGTGTGTGTGTGTGTGTGTGTGTGTGTGTGTGTGTGTGTGTGTGTGTGTGTGTGTGTGTGCGTGCGTGCGTGCGTGCGTGCGTGCGTGCGTGCGTGCGTGCGTGTGTGATTTCCCACCACAGAGACTGATTCAGTGTTAAAACCCCGTCATTACCTGCCATTACCTGTAGCAGGTGTCATGTTGCCTCTCAATCCCTGTTAATCAGCTGATGAGTGTTTACCTGGAGTGTGGTTTAGTACGAGCCTGTCTGGCGATGTGGGAAATCAGGCCTGTGTGTGAACAGGAGGAACAGTGTGTTTTTATTCTCAACTGGGTGGAAGTGAAGTCAATAAAGGACTTTTTTCTTCTTTTTGTGTGTGTGTGTGTGTGTGTGTGTGTGTGTGTGTGTGTGTGTGTGTGTCTTTAGATACAGCCTCTGTAATTGTTGTGACCTCAACAGTACACTCCTACCTGTAACGCTGATGTAGCTTAGTGAGTAATACAAAATAACGAAACGTAACACTACTAATCAACCTCCCACTCTCTCGTCTGTCAGATCTTCCTGTGGGAGCAGAGTCTAGAACAGCTCCACCTGGACATGTTCAGGTGTCGCTGTTACCTGGCCAGTCTGCAGGGAGGGGAGCTGCCCAACCCTAAACGCCTGCTAGCCGTGGCGTCCAGAGCCACCAAACAGGCAATGGGACGCCTGGGAATCTTCTCGGTGTCTTCCTTTCATGCGCTGGTGAGTGGAGACCAGAATCACACACACATACACACTCACACACTCAAACTTACACACATATACACGCACACACACTGACAGTGAAGAGTACCGAGCCACAATTGTCCTCCCCCCATCAATCACAAGAGCATCAATCCATCAGACGTTATTATTCCAGAAAGGGACATGTGTTTTGCAGGAAGTCAGTTGATCCATTCACTACTGTGACAGAAAGGAATGATGACCCAGGTACATCCCCCTGTAGTGATTTCCCCCTCTGGCTAGAGGTGTGGCTGAGAGCTAGCCACTCTGCACCTCTCTCCAGCAGGGCCTGCTTAGCACCTGGTCAGTGTCCCAAATCCTCCCCTATTCCCCATTGCACTTTTGACGAGAGGCCCGTTGGGCCAAAAGTAGGGCGATGCGTAGGGAACAAGGTACCATTTTGGGACACAGGCCATGGTGTTCCTCCTCGGAGCTCCAACAGAATGTTCAAAGTTGGAGTGACATCATGAGTGGAATGTTAATAACAAACTCGGTTACCTGTGTAGCTGTACACCTGGAGCCATATAAGGAAGTGGAGAGAGGCACTCTCTCTCTCTCTCTCTCTCTCTCTCTCTCTCTCTCTCTCTCTCTCTCTCTCTCTCTCTCTCCTCTCTGTCCCTCTCCTTCTCTCTCTCTCTCTCTCTCTCTCTCTCTCTCTCTCAATTCAATTCAATTCAATTCAAGGGGCTTTATTGGCATGGGAAACATGTGTTAACATTGCCAAAGCAAGTGAGGTAGATAATACACAAAAGTGAAATAAACAATACAAATTAACAGTAAACATTACACATACAGAAGTTTAAAAACAAGAAAGACATTACAAATGTCATATTATATATATACAGTGTTGTAACAATGTACAAATGTCTCTCTCTCCTCTCTGTTCCTCTCCTTCTCTCTCTCTCTCTCTCTCTCTCTCTCTCTCTCTCTCTCTCTCTCTCTCTCTCTCTCTCTCTCTCAATCTCTACCTCCCTGTTTGTTGCACACACACCCTGTCTTTGTGTCGGTTCTGTCTTCTCTCTCATACTCTGTTCTCTCATGTTCTCCTCTGTTCTCCTCTGTACTCCTCTGTTCTCCTCTGTTCTCCTCTGTTCTCCTCCTGTTCTCCTCCTGTTCTCCTCAGGATTATAAGCCTTATAGAGAAACTCTACTAGACCAGTTACCAGTTATTATATGACTAGTATTTGGCACACACACACACACACACACACACACACACACACACACACACACACACACACACACACACACACACACACACACACACACACACACACACACACACACACACACACACACACACACACACACACACACACACACACACACACACACACACACACACACTCTAGAAGTGTACAGTTCAATGCATCTCTCTCCTCTAATATGAATTAACCCAGAAATGCCAGGATGTGTTTCAACGTGTGTTTGTGCATTTGTTGTGTGTGTGTGTGTGTGTGTGTGTGTGTGTGTGTGTGTGTGTGTGTGTGTGTGTGTGTGTGTGTGTGTGTGTGTGTGTGTGTGTGTGTGTGTGTGTGTGTGTGTGTGTGTGTGTGTGTGTGTGTGTGTGTGTGCATATCCATTGCCCTATAAAACCAATGAGAGAGTCAGAGCCACTCACATCAGCTGTAGGACACACACACAGGCAGGTAGCTGGTTCGAATCCCTGAGGCGGCAGGGTGGGACAAATCTGCTGTGCTGCCCTTGAGCAAGGCAGTTAACCCCCAACAACACGTTCTCCTCTGTGGACCAATAACATGGATGTTGATTAAGGCAGCCCCCCCCCCCCCCCCCCCCCCCCCACTCCTCTCTGATTCAGAAGGGTTGGATTAAATGAGGGAAGACACATGTCGGTTGACTAGATATCCCCTTTACACACACACACACACACACACACACACACACACACACACACACACACACACACACACACACACACACACACACACACACACACACACACACACACACACACACACACACACACACACACACACACACACACACACACAGAGAGAGAGAGTGGATTACATCTATCACGTGAGTTCCTGTAACACAAACCACTGACCCAACTACTGATGACGTATCATAGACCCGATAACTTTTTTACATTTTCCGTTGACCCGATAACATTTGGGTCAGACCGCAATATAGGTTTCTCTGAGATGACGAGGTAACACATGTTTCAGCCAATCCCGTGTTCTCAACCCAACGTCAAACCAGCTTCGTTATGTTTCAGTCTTCTGTGATGTATATAAAGATGTAATATTGGAAACTCTGAACACATGTCAACTCTGTATCTGACACGGTACAGGTGTCTTCTTGATGTTTCAGCCCGTAACCAGGTGTGTGAGGTGGATACTTTGGTGTCAAAGTGAATTTCTTGAAGACTACCCAGAATCACTCTGTGTGTCCCTGATTACCCAGAATCACTCTGTGTGTCCCTGATTACCAAGAAACACTCTGTGTGTCCCTGATTACCCAGAATCACTCTGTGTGTCCCTGATTACCAAGAATCACTCTGTGTGACCCTGATTACCAAGAATCACTCTGTGTGTCCCTGATTACCCAGAATCACTCTGTGTGACCCTGATTACCCAGAATCACTCTGTGTGTCCCTGATTACCCAGAATCACTCTGTGTGTCCCTGATTACCCAGAATCACTCTGTGTGTCCCTGATTACCCAGAATCACTCTGTGTGTCCCTGATTACCCAGAATCACTCTGTGTGCCCCTGATTACCCAGAATCACTCTGTGTGTCCATGATTACCCAGAATCACTCTGTGTGTCCCTGATTACCAAGAATCACTCTGTGTGTCCATGATTACCCAGAATCACTCTGTGTGACCCTGATTACCCAGAATCACTCTGTGTGTCCCTGATTACCAAGAATCACTCTGTGTGTCCATGATTACCCAGAATCACTTTGTGTGTCCATGATTACCCAGAATCACTCTGTGTGACCCTGATTACCCAGAATCACTCTGTGTGACCCTGATTACCCAGAATTACTCTGTGTGACCCTGATTACCCAGAATCACTCTGTGTGACCCTGATTACCCAGAATCACTCTGTGTGACCCTGATTACCCAGAATCACTCTGTGTGTCCCTGATTACCCAGAATCACTCTGTGTGTCCATGATTACCCAGAATCACTTTGTGTGTCCATGATTACCCAGAATCACTCTGTGTGACCCTGATTACCCAGAATCACTCTGTGTGACCCTGATTACCCAGAATCACTCTGTGTGACCCTGATTACCCAGAATCACTCTGTGTGTCCATGATTACCCATAATCACTCTGTGTGACCCTGATTACCCAGAATCACTCTGTGTGACCCTGATTACCCAGAATCACTCTGTGTGTCCCTGATTACCCAGAATCACTCTGTGTGTCCCTGATTACCCAGAATCACTCTGTGTGTCCATGATTACCCAGAATCACTCTGTGTGTCCCTGATTACCCAGAATCACTCTGTGTGACCCTGATTACCCAGAATCACTCTGTGTGACCCTGATTACCCAGAATCACTCTGTGTGACCCTGATTACCCAGAATCACTCTGTGTGTCCATGATTACCCATAATCACTCTGTGTGACCCTGATTACCCAGAATCACTCTGTGTGACCCTGATTACCCAGAATCACTCTGTGTGTCCCTGATTACCCAGAATCACTCTGTGTGTCCCTGATTACCCAGAATCACTCTGTGTGTCCATGATTACCCAGAATCACTCTGTGTGTCCATGATTACTCAAAATCACTCTGTGTGACCCTGATTACCCAGAATCACTCTGTGTGACCCTGATTTAGCCCACTGCAGTAAAAGGTTATTAAGTGAGCCATCAATATAGACATTAGACACTAGTAAGTCTTACAATCGACTGATTTGGATTCATTTATTTGACTTGCTGTACAACATTGGCTGCTAAAAGCTGAATTGCAGTTTGTACAGTCCCATACCTAAATAATTCAACAAATAGGCAAAAAAAACGACATGATAAATGTATTTGTGAGGATGGAGAGAGGGAGCATCACGGTCATGGCAGGTGAGGCCTCAGGAGCCTTGGTCAGAGTCAGACAGGTCCGGTCTTGAAATCCATGGTCCAGAACCGATGAACAGGTGGTGCACCCCGGAGCAGAACCAGCCACATGTAGCTAACAAGCTCGACCAAACACGCAGCACCCACCTGGGTGATGTCCTGGACAGTAGCTGTGCTCAAGAAAAGCTCACGACACGTTTGTCTTTCAAACAATGAGCCTTTGCCTTTTCTGCTGTTCTCTTTCTTCAGGATTCTCCTCAACCTTGAGCATTCAAATCAAACCAACTAGCTAATGTTAGCTAGCTAGCTAGCTAGCCAAACCAACTAGCTAATGTTAGCTAGCTATCTAGCTAGCCAAACCAACTAGCTAATGTTAGCTATCTAGCTAGCCAAACCAACTAGCTAATGTTAGCTATCTAGCTAGCCAAACCAACTAGCTAATGTTAGCTAGCTAGCTAGCCAAACCAACTAGCTAATGTTAGTTATGTAGCTAGCCAAACCAACTAGCTAATGTTAGCTATCTAGCTAGCCAAACCAACTAGCCAAACTAACTAGCTAATGTTAGCTAGCTAGCTAGCCACACCAACTAGCCAAACCAACTAGCTAATGTTAGCTAGCTAGCTAGCCAAACCAACTAGCCAAACCAACTAGCTAATGTTAGCTAGCTAGCTAGCCAAACCAACTAGCTAATGATAGCTAGCTAGCTAGCCAAACCAACTAGCCAAACCAACTAGCTAATGTTAGCTAACTAGCTAGCCAACCAACTAGCTAATGATAGCTAGCTAGCTAGCCAAACCAACTAGCTAATGTTAGCTAGCTAGCCAAACCAACCAACTGACTTGACAGTCTTCAAACACCATGGTGGTTTAAGACATTTAGACATACTTAATTCATTGTTATATTATATTCATTGTTATTTAAAACAAAACTTGTTTAAAAAAATTCTAGCGAAACAACTTAACATGACTAATATAATATTATAATTGTATATTATAATATCATATATTATTATGACTAATACTATAATATTTACAGGAGCGATTACGCTATGCTGCCATTAAAGGCGCCATGCCCACTCAGTAGCCAATCAGTCTAGAATCTATTGATCTGAATTGATTGTTGAGAATATGATGTAACACAGATATCAATCAATCAATCAGAAACAATAAACACACAGTCACTCTTCTAATCAACTAATCAATCCATATATTGATCTGTCCCTCAGGTGGCGGTGCGTACAGAGAGCGCGGTGACGAAGCGGTCCCAGGCTACGCCCCGCCCCTCTAGCAAACGTCGGAGTCGCTTCTCTTCCCTCTGGGGGCTCGACACCACATCTAAGAAGAAGGTTAAAGGTCGACCCAGCATCAACCAGGTTAGTCACCTTTTGAATTTTAACCCTGACTCCTGACCTTTAACCCCTAACCCTTATTTCCTGGATACCACAAATAATGTGAAGGAAATAACATGTGTCATTTTGGAAATAGTCACTTTGACCAATACATTTCTACTTTAGTCAACTTGCGGCTGTTTGTTGTCTGCTGGTGATCTATCTAATGTTATGGTGTGTGTGTGTGTGTGTGTGTGTGTGTGTGTGTGTGTGTGTGTGTGTGTGTGTGTGTGTGTGTGTGTGTGTGTGTGTGTGTGTGTGTGTGTGTGTGTGTGTGTGTGTGTGTGTGTGTGTGTGTGTGTGTGTGTGTGTGAGTGTGTGTGTGTGTGTGTGTGTGTGTGTGTGTGTGTGTGTGTGTGTGTGTGTGTGTGTGTGTGTGTGTGTGTGTGTTTGCAGGTGTTTGTTGCTGGAGTGGAACCGGTGATCAAACCAACGGTTCCCCTTGAAGATACGGCCAGTGAGAAATCGGTAAGAGTCAAAAGCATATTTTTCCTCTAAAGGTGACATGGAACAAGTTGTGTGAGAAAGAGAGATTGTCTGATGACACAGCTAGAGAGAACCCAGTGACAGAGAGAGAGTTGTGAGAGAAAGAGAGATTGTCTGATGACACAGCTAGAGAGAACCCAGTGACAGAGAGAGAGAGAGAGAAAGAGAGATCGTCTGATGACACAGCTAGAGAGAACTAGAGAGGACTCTGTGTGTGAGAGCAGCGAAGACAGCACAGTCAGCTCCATATTTCATGAACAAGGGAAGAGCCTGCTGTCACTGTCACCTGTCTACAGATGGAAACACACTCACACACACATTATGAAAACCACCACTGGGATTGTGAGTGTTAGAGTTCTCTCCACACACACCACATGTGCAATACTGTGTGTTCTGGCAGAGGGAATGCGGGGGGTCGAGACTCTCTCCAAAGTTAGGTTAGGTGAGTGGGATGTGTATGTTACAATACCATGCAGCTGGCCTTCTCTCCATCCCCCACTAGTGTGTGTGAGAGCTGGGTAGATGGGAACAGTCCTCCTTGGTGGGCTAGGACCAGGAGGGGAGCCAGATGGTACAGGGGAAGACTGGGGATTCAGGGAGAAGGGGGAGTTCACTCTGTCTGTCTGGTGTTAGACCTCTCTCTCTCTCTCTCTCTCTCTCTCTCTCTCTCTCTCTCTCTCTCTCTCTCTCCCCCACCTTCTCTCTCTCTCTCTCTCTCTCTCTCTCTCTCTCTGTCTCTCTCTCTCTCACTCTCTCTCTCTCCCCTACCTTATCTCTCTCTCTGTCTCTCTCTCTCTCTCTCTCTCTCTCTCTCTCTCTCTCTCTCTCTCTCTCTCTCTCTCTCTCTCTCTCTCTCTCTCTCTCTCTCTCTCCCCTACCTTATCTCTCTCTCTTTCTCTGTCTCTGTCTCTCTGTCTCTCCCCTACCTTATCTCTCTGTCTCTGTCTCTGTCTCTCTGCTACCTTGTCCCTGTCTCTGTCTCTGTCTCTGTCTCTGTCTCTCTCTCTCTCTCTCTCTCTCTCTCTCTCTCTCTCTCTCTCTCTCTCTCTCTCTCTCTCTCTCTCTCTCTCTCTCTGTATCTCTGCTTCTCTCCCTGTCTGTCTCCCTGTCTGTCTGTCTGTCTGTCTGTCTGTCTGTCTGTCTGTCTGTCTGTCTGTCTGTCTGTCTGTCTGTCTGTCTGTCTCCCTGTATCTCTGCTTCTCTCCCTGTCTGTCTGTCTCCCTGTCTCCCTGTCTGTCTGTCTCCCTGTATCTCTGCTTCTCTCCCTGTCTGTCTGTCTCCCTGTCTCCCTGTCTCCCTGTCTGTCTGTCTGTCTGTCTGTCTGTCTGTCTGTCTGTCTGTCTGTCTGTCTGTTTGTCTTTCTCTGTCTCTCTCTGTCTCTTTCTTTGTGTGTGAGATACCCCCTGTCTGCGTGAGTGTGGGCTCCCCCATCTCTCTTTCTTTCACACACACACAGTTAAACAGGGGACCACCGAGGTAGACTAACACACTACCAGCGGACAGATGGAGATGGTACCGAGGGATGGGATGATGGATAGATGGAAAGGAGAGACAGACGGGATGGGAATTAGATAGATGGGGGATGGAGGGATGGAGGGATGGAGGGATGGAGGAACAAAGAGATAGGAGGGAAGTAAGAAGGGGAGAGAGAGAGAGAGAGAGAGAGAGAGAGAGAGAGAGAGAGAGAGAGAGAGAGAGAGAGAGAGACAGAGCCTTTCGGAAAGTATTCAGACCACTTGACTTTTTCCAAATTTTGTTACAGCCTTATTCTACACACAATACCCCATAATGACAAAGCAGAAACAGGTTTTTTACATTTACGTACATAAGTATTCAGACCCTTTACTCAGTACTTTGTTGAAGCACCATTGGCAGCGATTACAGCCTCGAGTCTTCTTGGGTATGACGCTACAAGCTTGGCACACCTGTATTTGGGGAGTTTCTCCCATTCTTCTCTGCTGATCCTCTCAGGCTCTGTCAGGTTGGATGGGGAGCGTTGCTGCACAGCTATTTTCAGGTCTCCCCAGAGATGTTCAATCGGGTTCAAGTCTGGGCTCTGGCTGGGCCACTCAAGGACATTCAGGATGGTTGTCTTAGTGACAGGCAGGATGGCAGTCTGGCAGGATGGTTGTCTTAGTGACAGGCAGGATGGCAGTCTTCGTGACAGGCAGGATGGCAGTCTGGCAGAATGGTAGTCTTAGTGACAGGCAGGATGGTAGTCTGGCAGGATGATTGTCTTAGTGACAGGCAGGATGGTAGTCTGGCAGGATGATTGTCTTAGTGACAGGCAGGATGGTAGTCTGGCAGGATGATTGTCTTAGTGACAGGCAGGATGGTAGTCTGGCAGGATGATTGTCTTAGTGACAGGCAGGATGGTAGTCTGGCAGGATGATTGTCTTAGTGACAGGCAGGATGGTAGTCTGGCAGGATGATTGTCTTAGTGACAGGCAGGATGGTAGTCTTTACTATTTATATTTATAACTTTTACTTTTACTCCACTGCATTCATAAATACTGGAGTTATTAGCTGTGGAATTAATGTGTATTAGACTGGAGATAGCTGTGGAATTAATGTGTATTAGACTAGAGTTATTAGCTGTGGAATTAATGTGTATTAGACTGGAGATAGCTGTGGAATTAATGTGTATTAGACTGGAGATAGCTGTGGAATTAATGTGTATTAGACGGGAGATAGCTGTGGAATTAATGTGTATTAGACTGGAGATAGCTATGGAATTAATGTGTATTAGACTAGAGTTATTAGCTGTGGAATTAATGTATATTAGACGGGAGATAGCTGTGGAATGAATGTGTATTAGACTGGAGATAGCTATGGAATGAATGTGTATTAGACGGGAGATAGCTGTGGAATTAATGTGTATTAGACTGGAGATAGCTATGGAATTAATGTGTATTAGACTAGAGTTATTAGCTGTGGAATTAATGTGTATTAGACTGGAGATAGCTGTGGAATTAATGTGTATTAGACTGGAGTTATTAGCTATGGAATTAATGTGTATTAGACTGGAGATAGCTGTGGAATTAATGTGTATTCGCTGTCTCTGACAGCAAAATACGTTTGAATTGTGTAGAATACATAACATGGACTTTTTTGCTGGTTGCTTCTTAAATTCCTTCTGTCATGATACTGTAAAACTACTGCAGTGTATGTACTAGTATAATGTGTTTTTAGTAGTAGTATGGAGTATTTCAGGTAAAAGTACGGAGTATTTCAGGTAATAGTATGGAGTATTTCAGGTGATAGTATGGAGCATTTCAGTAGTAGTATGAAGTATTTTAGCAATAGTATGGAGTATTTCAGGTAATAGTATGGAATATTTCAGTAGTAGTATGGAGTATTTCAGGTAATAGTATGGGGTATTTCAGGTAATAGTATGGAGTATTTCAGGTAATAGTATGGAGCATTTCAGTAGTAGTATGAAGTATTTTAGCAATAGTATGGAGTATTTCAGGTAATAGTATGGAATATTTCAGTAGTAGTATGGAGTATTTCAGGTAATAGTATGGAATATTTCAGTAGTAGTATGGAGTATTTCAGGTAATAGTATGGGGTATTTCAGGTAATAGTATGGAGCATTTCAGGTAATAGTATGGAGTATTTCAGTAATAGTATTTAGTATTTCAGGTGATCGTATGGAGCGTTTCAGTAGTAGTATGAAGTATTCTAGCAATAGTATGGAGTATTTCAGGTAATAGTATGGAGTATTTCAGTAATAGTATTTATTTTGTTTATCATTTTAATTCCCTTTCTCCTTAAACCTCTGTTTCCATATCCAGAAGGAGGAGGGTTCATTGAAAATGATTCCCCAGGACAGCGTGGACAGTGAGATTTGGGTTCCTGACTACCTGGCCCCGTCCTGGGTGTGTCTACCTGACGACCAGCCTGTGCTAGCCGTCATTCAACCAGGGGAGACTGCAGAAGATACGCTGGACACTGTCTGCAAGGTGGGATATTAGATGACGTTACATAGATTATACACGTTACACATTACACCTAACAACCAGCCTGTACACAGTACAATTGTTCAGTGTTAAAATCAACATTTAAAGAGTTCATTTTAACACTATCTCAGAGTACATATGGTCCCACTCTACAGAGTGTCAAAACGACTCTGATTATAGTGTTACATTATGACGAGTGTTAATGTAACACTCCGTGGTGTCAAATTAATACTGCATTAGACTTGAGTGTTACTACTAGTGTTAATCTAGAGATAACTCCTACCGGTGTTACTTCTATTCTAGTGTTAATCTAGAGATAACTCCTATCGGTGGTACTACTAGTGTTAATCTAGAGATAACTCCTATTGGTGTTACTTCTAGTGTTAATCTAGAGATATCTCCTATCGGTGTTACTACTATTCTAGTGTTAATCTAGAGATAACTCCTACCGGTGTTACTTCTATTCTAGTGTTAATCTAGAGATAACTCCTATCGGTGGTACTACTAGTGTTAATCTAGAGATAACTCCTATCGGTGGTACTACTAGTGTTAATCTAGAGATAACTCCTATTGGTGTTACTTCTAGTGTTAATCTAGAGATAACTCCTATTGGTGTCACTTCTAGTGTTAATCTAGAGATAACTCCTATCGGTGTTACTACTGTTCTAGTGTTAATCTAGAGATAACTCCTATCGGTGTTACTTCTAGTGTTAATCTAGAGATAACTCCTATCGGTGTTACTACTAGTGTTAATCTAGAGATAACTCCTATCGGTGTCACTTCTATTCTAGTGTTAATCTAGAGATAACTCCTATCGGTGTTACTTCTAGTGTTAATCTAGAGATAACTCCTATCGGTGTTACTTCTAGTGTTAATCTAGAGATAACTCCTATTGGTGTTACTTCTATTCTAGTGTTAATCTAGAGATAACTCCTATCGGTGTTACTTCTAGTGTTAATCTAGAGATAACTCCTATCGGTGTTACTTCTAGTGTTAATCTAGAGATAACTCCTATCGGTGTTACTTCTAGTGTTAATCTAGAGATAACTCCTATCGGTGTTACTTGTAGTGTTAATCTAGAGATAACTCCTATCGGTGTTACTTCTATTCTAGTGTTAATCTAGAGATAACTCCTATCGGTGTTACTTCTAGTGTTAATCTAGAGATAACTCCTATCGGTGTTACTTCTATTCTAGTGTTAATCTAGAGATAACTCCTATTGGTGTTACTACTATTCTAGTGTTAATCTAGAGATAACTCCTATCGGTGTTACTTCTAGTGTTAATCTAGAGATAACTCCTATTGGTGTTACTTCTAGTGTTAATCTAGAGATAACTCCTATCGGTGTTACTTCTAGTGTTAATCTAGAGATAACTCCTATCGGTGTTACTACTAGTGTTAATCTAGAGATAACTCCTATTGGTGTTACTACTATTCTAGTGTTAATCTAGAGATAACTCCTATTGGTGTTACTTCTAGTGTTAATCTAGAGATAACTCCTATTGGTGTTACTACTATTCTAGTGTTAATCTAGAGATAACCCCTATCGGTGTTATTACTATTCTAGTGTTAATCTAGAGATAACTCCTATCGGTGTTACTACTAGTGTTAATCTAGAGATAACCCCTATCGGTGTTACTACTATTCTAGTGTTAATCTAGAGATAACTCCTATCGGTGTTACTACTATTCTAGTGTTAATCTAGAGATAACTCCTATTGGTGTTACTACTATTCTAGTGTTAATCTAGAGATAACCCCTATCGGTGTTATTACTATTCTAGTGTTAATCTAGAGATAACTCCTATCGGTGTTACTACTAGTGTTAATCTAGAGATAACCCCTATCGGTGTTACTACTATTCTAGTGTTAATCTAGAGATAACTCCTATCGGTGTTACTACTAGTGTTAATCTAGAGATAACCCCTATCGGTGTTACTACTATTCTAGTGTTAATCTAGAGATAACTCCTATCGGTGTTACTACTATTCTAGTGTTAATCTAGAGATAACTCCTATCGGTGGTACTACTAGTGTTAATCTAGAGATAACTCCTATTGGTGTTACTTCTAGTGTTAATCTAGAGATAACTCCTATCGGTGTCACTATTCTAGTGTTAATCTAGAGATAACTCCTATCGGTGTTACTTCTAGTGTTAATCTAGAGATAACTCCTATCGGTGTTACTACTAGTGTTAATCTAGAGATAACTCCTATCGGTGTTACTTCTATTCTAGTGTTAATCTAGAGATAACTCCTATTTGTGTTACTTCTATTCTAGTGTTAATCTAGAGATAACTCCTATCGGTGTTACTTCTAGTGTTAATCTAGAGATAACTCCTATTTGTGTTACTTCTATTCTAGTGTTAATCTAGAGATAACTCCTATTTGTGTTACATCTATTGTAGTGTTAATCTCGAGATAACTCCTATCGGTGTTACTTCTAGTGTTAATCTAGAGATAACTCCTATCGGTGTTACTTCTAGTGTTAATCTAGAGATAACTCCTATCGGTGTTACTTCTAGTGTTAATCTAGAGATAACTCCTATCGGTGTTACTTCTAGTGTTAATCTAGAGATAACTCCTATCGGTGTTACTTCTAGTGTTAATCTAGAGATAACTCCTATCGGTGTTACTTCTAGTGTTAATCTAGAGATAACCCCTATCGGTGTTACTACTATTCTAGTACTACTATCGTTTGTAACACAACAACATGTGTGTGAATATCTTCTGTCCCTCTTTTTAACCCTGACATCTGGAACCAAGCCCTCATAACCCCAATCTTAGCCAGGGTTTCAATCTCAGCAGCTCTCTTCAATATTAACATAAATGAATTGGCCCTGGTGTTAATGTCTTTACAAATGATCTCCCTCTCTGTCTCTCTCTCTGTCTCTCTCTCTGTCTGTCTCTCTGTCTGTCTCTCTCTCTCTCTCTCTCTCTCTCTCTCTCTCTCTCTCTCTCTCTCTCTCTGTCTCTCTCTCTCTCTGTCTCTCTCTCTCTCTCTCTCTCTGTGTCTCTCTCTCTCTTTGTCTCTCTCTCTCTTTGTCTCTCTGTCTCTCTCTCTCTCTCTCTCTCTCTGTGTCTCTCTCTCTCTTTGTCTCTCTCTCTCTTTGTCTCTCTGTCTCTCTCTCTCTCTCTCTCTCTGTCTGTCCCGTGCTCTCTCTCTCTCACTCTCTCTCTGTCTCTATCCATCCATCCCTCCCTAGGCCCATAAACTGGACCCGTCTAACTTCTACCTGCGTCTGAAGGTGTGTGTAGAGGAGCAGCTGCTGCTATATGTTCCCAAACTGGAAGAAGACATCTCTGATCTGGTGAGGGAGAATAGAAGGACTATGTCATGTTGGTTAAATAGGACAACCCATCCACAAACAGACACTGTAACCCCCAAAACCTAATTCACTGTGCTGTTATTTTTGCAGTTTTTTCACATGTGAAAATGCTAATTCGTTTTTCACATGTGAAAATGGAAATTATTTATTCACGTGAATGTTTTTTTGTGAGGTGAAAACATATTATTGTCCAAACGTGAAAAGGTGGGGTTACATTTTTGTTGTCTCTTTTGCAAAATAGTGCCGTCTTACTTGTTGTTATTTATTCTCACTGCTATTTGAATGATCAGTTGATCTAAGTTTACATACACTTAGATTGGAGTCATTAAAACTCGTTTTTCAACCATTCCACTGTAACGGCAGTCCTCCTCCTCTATATCCGAAAAGGAGGAGTAGTGAGGGAACCAAGGCGCAGCGGGTTGTGAACACATAATATTTATTAAAGACAAGACGAAAACGAACTATACTTGATAATGATACAAAATAACAAAACGAAAGTAGACAGACCTGAACGACGAACATACATAAACACGAGAACGCACGAACAGGGAAAAATAGCCTACATGAAATGAACAAACCGTAACAGTCCCGTATGGTGCAAACATCGACACAGACACAGGAGACAATCACCCACAACGAACACTGTGACAACGCCTACCTAAATATGACTCTTAATTAGAGGAACGCCAAACACCTGCCTCTAATTAAGAGCCATACCAGGTAACCCAAAACCAACACAGAAACAGAAAACATAGAATGCCCACCCAATCTCACGTCCTGACCAACTAACACACAAAAACTAACAGAAATAGGTCAGGAACGTGACAGTACCCCCCCCACAAGGTGCGAACTCCGGACGCACCAGCACAAAGTCTAGGGGAGGGTCTGGGTGGGCATCTAACCACGGTGGTGGCTCAGGCTCCGGGCGCGGTTCCCACCCCACCATAATCCATCCTAGCCCCCTCCCTTCAAGAATGTCCACCCTCTTACTTCCCCCACAAAATCCTCCTAATAACAAATCTAATAATGACAATACCGGGACAGAGAGATAAACCAAGACAGAGGGATAGATAAGACTATAGAGGTAGATAAAGATAGAGAGGGAGATCAGGATAGAGGGGCAACTCCGGACTGAAAGGCAGCTCCGGACAGAGAGACAGCTCTGGACTGATGGGCAGTTCTGGGTATCTAGCCTTTTCAGGCTGAAGGGCAGCTCATGGCTGACTGACGACTCTCGATGCTCATGGCTGGCTGACGGCTCTCGACGCTCATGGCAGGCTGACGGCTCTCGACGCTCATGGCAGGCTGACGGCTCTCGACGCTCATGGCAGGCTGACGGCTCTCGACGCTCATGGCAGGCTGACGGCTCTCGACGCTCATGGCAGGCTGACGGCTCTCGACGCTCATGGCAGGCTGACGGCTCTCGACGCTCATGGCAGGCTGACGGCTCTCGACGCTCATGGCAGGCTGACGGCTCTGGCTGCTCATGGCTCTCTGACGGCTCTGGCTGCTCATGGCTCTCTGACGGCTCTGGCTGCTCATGGCTCTCTGACGGCTCTGGCCGCTCATGGCTCTCTGACGGCTCTGGCTGCTCATGGCTCTCTGACGGCTCTGGCAGATCCTGTCTGGTTGGCGGCTCTGGCAGATCCTGTCTGGTTGGCGGCTCTGGCAGATCCTGTCTGGTTGGCGGCTCTGGCAGATCCTGTCTGGTTGGCGGCTCTGGCAGATCCTGTCTGGTTGGCGGCTCTGGCAGATCCTGTCTGGTTGGCGGCTCTGGCAGATCCTGTCTGGTTGGCGGCTCTGGCAGATCCTGTCTGGTTGGCGGCTCTGGCAGATCCTGTCTGGCGGGCGGCTCTAGCGGCTCCTGTCTGGCTGACGGCTCTAGCGGCTCCTGTCTGGCGGATGGCTCTGTAGGCTCATGGCAGACGGGCGGCTTTGCAGGCTCATGGCAGACGGGCGGCTTTGCAGGCTCCTGGCAGACGGATGGCTCAGATGGCGCTGGGGAGACGGATGGCTCAGATGGCGCTGGGGAGACGGATGGCTCAGATGGCGCTGGGGAGACGGATGGCTCAGATGGCGCTGGGGAGACGGATGGCTCAGATGGCGCTGGGGAGACGGATGGCTCAGATGGCGCTGGGGAGACGGATGGCTCAGATGGCGCTGGGGAGACGGATGGCTCAGATGGCGCTGGTGAGACGGATGGCTCTGGCCGGATACGGCGCACTGTAGACCTGGTGCGTGGTGCCGGAACTGGAGGCACCGTGCTAATGATAAGCACCTTCCTACTAGTGCGGGGAGCAGGGACAGGGCACACTGGACTCTCAAAGCCCACTCTATACCTGGTGCGTGGTACCGGCACTGGTGACACCGGGCTGAGGGCAAGCACATCAGGATTAGTAGGGGGAGAAGAAACAGTGTGTACAGGGCTCTGGAGACGCACAGGAGGCTTAGTGCGTGGTGCCGGAACTGGAGGCACCGAACTGGATACACGCACTATAGGGAGAGTGCGTGGAGGAGGAACAGGGCTCTGGAAATGCACTGGTAGCCTAGTGCGTAGTGTAGGCACTGTAGGTACTAGGCTGGGGCGGGGAGGTGGCGCCGGAAATACCGGACCGTGCAGGCGTACTGGCTCTCTTGAGCATTGAGCCTGCCCAACCTTACCTGGTTGAATGCTCCCGGTCGCCCGACCAGTGCGGGGAGGTGGAATAACCCGCACCGGGCTGTGTAGGCGAACCGGGGAAACCATGCGTAAGGCAGGTGCCATGTATGCCGGCCCGAGGAGACGCACTGGAGACCAGACGCGTTGAGCCGGCCTCATGACACCTGGCTCAATGCCCAATCTAGCCCTACCAGTGCGGGGAGGTGGAATAACCCGCACCGGGCTATGCACACGTACAGGAGACACCGTGCGCTCTACTGCGTAACACGGTGTCTGCCCGTACTCCCGCTCTCCACGGTTAGCCTGGGAAGTGGGCGCAGGTCTCCTACCTGCCCTTGGCCCACAACCCCTTAGCCCCCCCCCAAGAAATTTTTGGGAGTTACTCACGGGCTTTTCGGGCTTCCGTGCAAGACGCTTCCCCTCATAACTCCGGTTCTTCAACCCAGTAGCCTCTGCTCTCCTCAGTGCCTCCACCTGTTCCCATGGGAGGCGATCCCTTCCAGCCAGGATCTCCTCCCATGTGTAGCAACCTTTACCGTCCAATACATCGTCCCAAGTCCATTCCTCCTTCTTTCGCTGTCCCTTACTCCGTTTACACCGCTGCTTGGCTCTGGATGGGTGGGTGGTTCTGTAACGGCAGTCCTCCTCCTCTATATCCGAAAAGGAGGAGTAGTGAGGGAACCAAGGCGCAGCGGGTTGTGAACACATAATATTTATTAAAGACAAGACGAAAACGAACTATACTTGATAATGATACAAAATAACAAAACGAAAGTAGACAGACCTGAACGACGAACATACATAAACACGAGAACGCACGAACAGGGAAAAATAGCCTACATGAAATGAACAAACCGTAACAGTCCCGTATGGTGCAAACATCGACACAGACACAGGAGACAATCACCCACAACGAACACTGTGACAACGCCTACCTAAATATGACTCTTAATTAGAGGAACGCCAAACACCTGCCTCTAATTAAGAGCCATACCAGGTAACCCAAAACCAACACAGAAACAGAAAACATAGAATGCCCACCCAATCTCACGTCCTGACCAACTAACACACAAAAACTAACAGAAATAGGTCAGGAACGTGACATCCACAAGTTTTTTGTTAACAAACTACAGTTTTGGCAAGTAGGATAGGACATCTACTATTTCCATGACACAAGTAATTCTTCCATCAATTGTTTACAGACAGATTATTTCACTTATAATTCACTGTATCACAATTCCAGTGGGTCAGAAGTTTACATACACTAAGTTGACTGCGCCTTTAAACAGCTCGGAAAATTCCAGAACATGATGTCATGGCTTTAGAAGATTCTGATAGGCTATTTGACATCATTTGAGATTGGAGGTGTACCTGTGGATGTATTTCAAGGCCTACCTTCAAATTCAGTGCCTCTTTGCTTAACATCATGGGAAAATCAAAGGAAATCAGCCATGACCTCAGAAAAAAAATTGTAGACCTTCACAAGTCTGGTTCATCCTTGGGAGCAATTTCCAAACGCCTGAAGGTACCACGTTCATCTGTACAACCAATAGTACGCAAGTATAAACACCATGGGACCACGCAGCTGTCATACTGCTCAGGAAGGAGACGCATTCTGTCTCCTAGAGATGAACGTACTTTGGTGCGAAAAGTGCAAATCAATCCCAGAACAACAGCAAAGGACCTTGTGAAGATGCTGGAGGAAACAGGTACAAAAGTATCTATATCCACAGTAAAACGAGTCCTATATCAACACAACCTGAAAGGCCGCTCAGCAAGGAAGAAGCCACTGCTCCAAACCCGCCATAAAAAAGCCAATTGCGGTTTGCAATTGCACATGGGGACAAAGATTGTACTTTTTGGAGAAATGTCGTCTGGTCTGATGAAACAAAAATATAACTGTTTGGCCATAATGACCATCGTTATGTTTGGAGGAAAAAGTGGGAGTCTTGCAAGCTGAAGAACACCATCCCAACCGTGAAGCACGGGGGTGGCAGCATCACGTTGTGGGGGTGCTTTGTTGCAGGAGGGACTGGTGCACTTCACAAAATAGATGGCATCATGTAGGAGGAAAATTATGTGGATATATTGAAGCAACATCTCAAGACATCAATCAGGAAGTTAAAGCTTGGTCGCAAATGGCTCTTCCAAATGGACAATGACACCAAGCATACTTCAGAAGTTGTGGCAAAATGGCCTAAGGACAACAAAGTCAAGGTATTGGAGTGGCCATCACAAAGCCCAGACCTCAATCCTATAGAAAATGTGTGGGAAGAACTGAAAAGGCGTGTGTGAGCAAGGAGGCCTACAAACCTGACTCAGTTACACCAGCTCTGTCAGGAGGAATGGGCCAAAATTCACCCAACTTATTGTGGGAAGCTTGTGGAAGGCTACCCGAAACGTTTGACCCAAGTTAAACATTTTAAAGGAAATGCTACCAAATACTAATTGAGTGTATGTAGACTTCTGACCCACTGGGAATGTGATGAAAGCAATAAAAGCTGAAATAAATCATTCTCTCTACTATTATTCAGACAATTCACATTCTTAAAATGAAGTGGTGATCCTAACTGACCTAAGACAGGGAATTTTTACAATGATTAAATGTCAGGATTTGTGAAAAACTGCATTTAAATGTCATTGGCTAAGGTGTATGTAAACTTCCGACTTCAACTGTAAAGAGGGTGGGTGAGCTGATGGTGAATAACTCAGTTACCAGTATTTCCCTGGGTTAGTTATGTCTAAGAAGGTTAAAAAAGGAAGCAAGGAATTCATTTCTGATTGACCATTCTATATACTGCCGTGGCGACCATACTGCCGTGGCGACCATACTACCGTGGCGACCATACTGCCGTGGTGACAATACTGCCATTGTCACGCCCTGACCATAGTAAGCTGTTTTTTCTCTGTGTTGGTTGGGGCGTGATAGTGACTTGGGTGGGTCATCTAGGTGATATTGCATTTCTATGGTGGCCTGATATGGTTCCCAATCAGAGACAGCTGTTTATCGTTGTCTCTGATTGGGGATCATATTTAGGTAGCCATTTTCCCCATTGTTAGTTGTGGGATCTTGTTCTATGTTTAGTTGCCTGTCTGCACTATTTGTATAGCTTCACGTTTCGTTCGTTGGTTTTGTTGTTTATTTATTAAAAGAGAATGTACGCATACCACGCTGCACCTTGGTCTCACTCATACAACGATCGTGACAGCCGTGGCGACTATATTGCCGTGGCGACCATACTGCCATGGCGACCATACTGCCGTGGACACGGCTAGACGTTCCGCTAGCGACAACATTGCCAACATCCGGTGAAATTGCAGAGCACGAAATTCAAATTAAATTATTTGAAATATGTATCTTTCATAAAATCACCAAAATATACACCAAATACACCAAAATAAAGCTTAACTTCTTATTAATCCAGCCACCATGTCAGATTTCAAAAAGGCTTTACGGCAAAAGCAAACCATGCGACTATCTGAGGACAGCACCCCACCATACAAACACATGAAAATCATATTTCAACCAAGCAGGTGCGACACGAAAGTCAGAAATAACGATATAATTCATGCCTTACCTTTGAAGATCTTCTTCTGTTGGCACTCAAATATGTCCCATAATCATCACAAATGGTCCTTTTGTTTGATAAACTCCTTTTTTATATCCCCAAAATGTCAATTTATTTGGCGAGTTTGATTCAGAAAAACACAGGTTCCAACTCGCCCAACATGACTACAAATTATCTAATAAGTTACCTGTAAACTTTGTCCAAACATTTCAAACAAATTTCCTAATCCATCCTTAGGTATCCTAAAACGTAAATAATCGCTAAAATTTAAGACGGAAATTGTGTGTTCAATAGCAGATAAAATCAGAGTCCACTTGGCTTGACACTCATTCTGAATAGCCGTACTTCTTCATTTTTCAAAGGAAAAACATCAACCAATTTCTAAAGACTGTTGACATCTATTGGAAGCCATATGAACTGCAACCAGGTGCCTCATAAATCCAGTTTCCCATAGAAAGCCAATAGAATACACAGTGAACTAAAAAAAAAAAAAATCCTGGATGGTTTGTCCTCAGGGTTTTGCCTTCCAAATAAGTTATGTTATATTCACAGATATTATGTTAACAGTTTTAGAAAATGTAGAGTGTTTTCTATCGAAATATATCAATTATATGCATAACCTAGCTTCTGGGCCTGAGTAGCAGGCAGTTTACTTTGGGCACGCTTTTCATCCGGAAGTGAAAATACTGCCCCCTATCCCAAAGAGGTTGACTGAGACTCTCTCCAATAGAACCCAACATTGCAGAGTTATGTGCATCCTTTCAAGCACACCCTTCTCATTAACCTGTGGTGAGTTCTTCATAATTTTTGATGAACAAATAAGGTTTTATATGTAAGATGGTTAAATAAAGAGCAAAATTATTGATTGTTATTATATTATTATTTGTGCTCTGGTCCTATAAGAGCTCTATGTCACTTCCCACGAGCCGGATTGTACAAAAACTCACACTCATTCTTGTGTTTAATAAATGTATCGTATAGTGTGTGTGGCAGGCTTACAATGATGGCAAAAAACAGCATTTGAGAGTGCGCTGACCCTGGTGCTAGAGGGGGTACACAGCTGGAGTGCGCTGACCCTGGTGCTAGAGGGGGTACACAGCTGGAGTGTGCTGACCCTGGTGCTAGAGGGGGTACACAGCTGGAGTGTGCTGACCCTGGTGCTAGAGGGGGTACACAGCTGGAGTGTGCTGACCCTGGTGCTAGAGGGGGTACACAGCTGGAGTGCGCTGACCCTGGTGCTAGAGGGGGTACACCGCTGGAGGTTGAATGTTTGAAGAGGTAAGGGACTATAAAAAGTTTGGGAAACACTGCTCTAGAGCAACGATGTCTAGATGCAATTTGTATTTGTGGTCTATTTTGGAACACCATTATTTTTGTCTTGCTGAGATTTACTGTGTGGGCACAGGTCTGTCAGGGCCCAGGTCTGTCAGGGCCCAGGTCTGTCAGGGCCCAGGTCTGACAGGGCCCAGGTCTGTCAGGGCCCAGGTCTGTCAGGTCCCAGGTCTGTCAGGGCCCAGGTCTGTCAGGTCCCAGGTCTGTCAGGGCCCAGGTCTGTCAGGGCCCAGGTCTGTCAGGGCCCGAGTCTGTCAGGGCCCAGGTCTGACAGAATCTGTTCAGAAGATCTAGGTGCTCCAACTCATTCAGTTGGGGACTGAAGCACCAGATCATCAGCAAGCAGTAGACATTTGACTTCAGATTCTAGTGCTCTTGCCAACTCGTTGATATGTATGTTGAATAAGGCTGAAACTGCATCAGTGCCTCACCCCACGGTCCTGTGGAAAGAAATGTATGGATTTTATAATGTTGTATGTTTTTCCCGTCAACACTGCTTTCCATCAGTTTGTATACAGACAACATCCGGCGCCGAAACGAGATGGCCGCCTCGCTTCGCGTTCCTTGGAAAATATGCAGTATTTTGTTTTTTTATGTGTTATTTCTTACATCGGTACCCCAGGTAATCTTAGGTTTCATTACATACAGTCGGGAGGAACTACTGAATATACGATTAACGTCAACTCATCATCGTTCCTACCAGGAATATGACTTTCCCGAAACGGATCCAGTGTTTTGCCTTCCACCCAATACAATGGATCTGATCCCAGCCGGCGACCCTGTGCGACGCCGTAAAAGGGGCAAACGAGGCGGTCTCCTGGCCAGGCTTCGGAGACGGGCACATCGCGCTCCACTCCCTAGCATACTACTCGCCAATGTCCAGTCTCTTGACAATAAGGTTGATGAAATCCGAGCACGGGTAGCATTCCAGAGAGACATCAGGGATTGCAACGTGCTCTGCTTCACGGAAACATGGCTAACTCAAGAGACGCTAACGGAGTCGGTGCAGCCAGCTGGTTTCTTCATGCATCGCGCCGACAGAAACAAACATCTTTCTGGTAAGAAGAGGGGCGGGGGGGTATGCCTTATGATTAACGAGACGTGGTGTGATCATCATAACAACACACAGGAACTCAAGTCATTCTGTTCACCTGATCTAGAACTCCTCACAATCAAATGTCGACCGCATTATCTACCAAGGGAATTCTCTTCGGTCATAATCACAGCCGTATATATTCCCCCCCAAGCAGACACATCGATGGCCCTGAACGAACTTTATCTGACTCTTTGTAAACTGGAAACCACACACCCTGAGGCTGCATTCATCGTAGCTGGGGATTTTAACAAGGCTAATCTAAAAACAAAACTCCCTAAATTCTATCAGCATATCGATTGTGCTACCAGGGCTGGAAAAACCCTAGATCATTGTTATACTAATTTCCGCGACGCATATAAGGCCCTCCCCCGCCCCCCTTTCGGAAAAGCTGACCACGACTCCATTTTGTTGATTCCAGCCTACAAACAGAAACTAAAACAACAAGCTCCCGCGCTCAGGTCTGTTCAACGCTGGTCCGACCAATCTGATTCCACGCTTCAAGACTGCTTCGATCACGCGGATTGGAATATGTTCCGCATTGCGTCCAACAACAATATTGACGAATATGCTGATTCGGTGAGCGAGTTCATTAGGAAGTGCATTGACGATGTCGTACCCACAGCAACGATTAAAACATTCCCAAACCAGAAACCGTGGATTGACGGCAGCATTCGCGTGAAACTGAAAGCGCGAACCACTGCTTTTAACCAGGGCAAGGTGACCGGAAGCATGACCGAATACAAACAGTGTAGCTATTCTCTCCGCAAGGCAATCAAACAGGCTAAGTCCCAGTACAGAGACAAAATCGAGTCGCAATTCAACAGCTCAGACACAAGAGGTATGTGGCAGGGTCTACAGTCAATCACGGATTACAAAAAGAAAACCAGCCCCGTCGCGGACCAGGATGTCTTGCTCCCAGACAGGCTAAACAACTTTTTTGCCCGCTTTGAGGACAATACAGTGCCACTGACACGGCCCCCTACCAAAACCTGCGGGCTCTCCTTCACTGCAGCCGAGGTGAGTAAAACATCTAAACGTGTTAACCCTCGCAAGGCTGCAGGCCCAGACGGCATTCCCAGCCGCGTCCTCAGAGC
This sequence comes from Salvelinus alpinus, assembly GCF_045679555.1. Classification (NCBI taxonomy): domain Eukaryota; kingdom Metazoa; phylum Chordata; class Actinopteri; order Salmoniformes; family Salmonidae; genus Salvelinus; species Salvelinus alpinus. The sequence continues at coordinate 43,225,703 of NC_092109.1, forward strand.
ATGCGCAGACCAGCTGGCTGGTGTGTTTACGGACATATTCAATCAATCCTTATCCCAGTCTGCTGTTCCCACATGCTTCAAGAGGGCCACCATTGTTCCTGTTCCCAAGAAAGCTAAGGTAACTGAGCTAAACGACTACCGCCCCGTAGCACTCACTTCCGTCATCATGAAGTGCTTTGAGAGACTAGTCAAGGACCATATCACCTCCACCCTACCGGACACCCTAGACCCACTCCAATTTGCTTACCGACCCAATAGGTCCACAGACGACGCAATCGCAACCACACTGCACACTGCCCTAACCCATCTGGACAAGAGGAATACCCATGTGAGAATGCTGTTCATCGATTACAGCTCAGCATTTAACACCATAGTACCCTCCAAACTCGTCATCAAGCTCGAGACCCTGGGTCTCGACCCCGCCCTGTGCAACTGGGTCCTGGACTTCCTGACGGGCCGCCCCCAGGTGGTGAGGGTAGGTAACAACATCTCCACCCCGCTGATCCTCAACACTGGGGCCCCACAAGGGTGCGTTCTGAGCCCTCTCCTGTACTCCCTGTTCACCCACGACTGCGTGGCCATGCACGCCTCCAACTCAATCATCAAGTTTGCGGATGACACTACAGTGGTAGGCTTGATTACCAACAACGACGAGACGGCCTACAGGGAGGAGGTGAGGGCCCTCGGAGTGTGGTGTCAGGAAAATAACCTCACACTCAACGTCAACAAAACAAAGGAGATGATTGTGGACTTCAGGAAACAGCAGAGGGAGCACCCCCCTATCCACATCGACGGGTCAGTAGTGGAGAAGGTGGAAAGTTTTAAGTTCCTCGGTGTACACATCACGGACAAACTGAATTGGTCCACCCACACAGACAGCGTCGTGAAGAAGGCGCAGCAGCGCCTCTTCAACCTCAGGAGGCTGAAGAAATTCGGCTTGTCACCAAAAGCACTCACAAACTTCTACAGATGCACAATCGAGAGCATCCTGTCGGGCTGTATCACCGCCTGGTACGGCAACTGCTCCGCCCACAACCGTAAGGCTCTCCAGAGGGTAGTGAGGTCTGCAGAACGCACCACCGGGGGCAAACTACCTGCCCTCCAGGACACCTACACTACCCGATGTCACAGGAAGGCCATAAAGATCATCAAGGACAACAACCACCCAAGCCACTGCCTGTTCACCCCGCTATCATCCAGAAGGCGAGGTCAGTACAGGTGCATCAAAGCAGGGACCGAGAGACTGAAAAACAGCTTCTATCTCAAGGCCATCAGACTGTTAAACAGCCACCACTAACATTTAGCGGCCGCTGCCAACATACTGACTCAACTCCAGCCACTTTAAAAATGGGAATTGATGGAAATTATGTAAAAATGTACCACTAGCCACTTTAAACAATGCCACTTAATATAATGTTTACATACCCTACATTACCCATCTCATATGTATATACTGTACTCTATATCATCTACTGCATCTTGCCATCTTTATGTAATACATGTACCACTAGCCACTTTAAACTATGCCACTTTATGTTTACATACCCTACAGTACTCATCTCATATGTATATACCGTACTCTATACCATCTACTGCATCTTGCCTATGCGGTTCTGTACCACCACTCATTCATATATCTTTATGTACATATTCTTTATCCCTTTACACTTGTGTGTGTATAAGGTAGTAGTTGTGGAATTGTTAGGTTAGATTACTTGTTGGTTATTACTGCATTGTCGGAACTAGAAGCACAAGCATTTCGCTACACTCGCATTAACATCTGCTAACCATGTGTATGTGACTAATAAAATTTGATTTGATTTGATTTGATTTATAGCGGACCCAAATTGAGTCAAAAGCTTTTTTGAAATCAACAAAGCATGAGAAGACTTTGCCTTTGTTTTGGTTTGTTTGTTTGTTTGTTTGTTTGTTTGTCAATTGGAGCGGCAGGTAGCCTAGTGTTTAGAGTGTTGGGCCATTAACCGAAAGGTTGCTAGTTCGAATCCCCGAGCTAACAAGGTTTCGTTCTGCAGTTCTGCAGTTAACCCACTGTTCCTAAGCTGTCATTGTAAATAAGAATTTGTTCTTAACTGACTTGCCTAGTTAAATAAATAAAGGGTGTGCAGGGTGAATATGTGGTCTGCTGCATGGTAATTTGGTAAAAAGCTATTTGACATTTGCTCAGTACATTGTTTTCACTGAGGAAATGTACAAGTCAATAATGCAGATGATTTTCCTCTGTCTTTCCATCCATCCCTCTCTCTTCCTCCATACATCCCTCTCTCTTCCTCTGTTTCTCCATCCATCCCTCTCTCTCTCTCTCTCTCGCTCACTCTCTTCCTCCATGTCTCCATTTCCCTCTCTCTATCTTCCTCCATCTCTCTCCATCTCTCTCCATCTCTCTCTCCATCTCTCTCTCTCTCTCTCTCTCTCTCTCTCTCTCTCTCTCTCTCTCTCTCTCTCTCTCTCTCTCTCTCTCTCTCTCTCTCTCTCTCTCTCTCTCTCTCTCTCTCTCTCTCCATCTCTCTCTCTCTCTCTCTCTCTCTCTCCATCTCTCTCTCCATCTCTCTCTCTCTCTCTCTCTCTCTCCATCTCTCTCTCTCTCCATCTCTCTCTCTCTCTCTCTCTCTCACACTCTCTCTCTCTCACACTCTCTGTAATATGACATTAGTATTTATCCATGGTGACTTAAACACACTAGGCTACTGTTTCAGTTTGAGTTTTCATACACACAGCTGTGTGTTCACATGTAGCCACTGCTGGGGTCACTAAGAGGTCAAAAGTAGCAGTAACGTTAAAGAAAGCTGCTGGGCAAATACACACACTCTTTGTTTTGGGGGTTTAGGGTTGGGGTGAGGTTAGGGTCGTTAGAAACTGGAATGCTGTGATACTTCAAGCCACATCAGAGTCTAGTTGTTAAAGGACTTATAGAAAATATTTGATATGGGATTTGAGGTCGTAGCTTTCCGACTGTTAACTCTGAAACGCAATCGTAAGCTGGCTTGTCATGATGTTGAGATGCTGAGACATTTAACAACCATCTACGATCTCTAACACAGATATATAGTGCATTTGAGAAAGTATTCAGACCCCTTCCCCTTTTTCCATATTTTGTTACACTACAGCCTTATTCTGAAATTGATTAAATGTAAAAAAATCCTCATCAATCTACACACATTACCCCATAATGACAAATGTATTAAAAATAAAAAACTGAAATACCTTATTTACATAAGTATCCCAACCCTTCGCTCAGTTGCATCCTGTTTCCATTGATCATCCTTGAGATGTTTCCACCTGTGGTAAATTCAATTGATTGGACATGATTTGGAAAGGCACACACCTGTCTATATAAGGTCCCACAGTTGAAAGTGCATGTCAGAGCAAAAACCAAGCCATGAGGTCAAAGGGATTGTCCTTAGAGCTCCGAGACAGGAGCAATCGGAGGAGAAGGGCCATGGTCAGGGAGGTGCCCAAGAACCCGATGGTCACTCTGACAGAGCTCCAGAGTTCCTCTGTGGAGATGGGAGAAACTTCCAGAAGGACAACCATCTCTGCAGCACTCCACCAATCAGGCCTTTATGGTAGAGTGGCCAGACGGAAGCTACTCTGCAGTAAAAGGCACATGACAGCCCGCTTGGAGTTTGCAAAAAGGTACCTAAAGACTCTCAGACCATGAGAAACAAGATTCTCTGGTCTGATGAAACCAATAGTGAACTCTTTGGCCTGAATGCCAAGCGTCACGTCTGGAGGAAACATGGCACCATCCCTATGGTGAAGCTTGGTGGTGGCAGCATCATGCTGTGGGGATGTTTTTCAGTGGCAGGGACTGGGAAGCTTGTCAGGATTGAAGGAAAGATGAACGGAGCAATGTACAGAGAGATCCTTGATGAAAACCTGCTCCAGAATGCTCAGGACCTCAGACTGGGGGCGAAGGTTAACCTTCCAACAGAACAATGACCCTAAGCACACAGCCAAGACAATGCAGGAGTGGCTTCGGGACAAGTCTCTGAATGGCCTTGATTGGCCCAGCCAGAGCCCAGACTTGAACCTGATCTAACATCTCTGGAGAGACCTGAAAATTTCTGTGCAACAACGCTTCCCATCCAACCTGACAGAGCTTGAGAGGATCTGCAGAGAAGAATGGGAGAAACTCCCCAAATACAGGTGTGCCAAGCTTGTAGCGTCATACCCAAGAAGACTTGAGGCCGTAATCGCTGCCAAAGGTGCTTCAACAAAGTACTGAGTAAAGGGTCTGAATACTTATGTTCAATTTATATATTTTTTATTTTATTTTAATACATTTGGGAAAAAAATCTAAAAAACTGTTTTTGCTTTGTCATTATTGGGGAAGTGTGTAGATTGATGAGGGGAAAATCTATTTAATCCATTTTAGAATAAGGCTGTAACATAACAAAATGTGGAAAAGTCAAGGGGTCAGAATACTTTCCGAATACACTGTTTAACGTGATCTCTAATACAGATAACTGATGTGATCTCTAATACAGATAACTGACGTGATCTCTAATGCAGATATCTAACGTGATCTGTTGATCTCTAATACAGATATCTAACGTGATCTCTAATACAGATATCTAACGTGATCTCTAATTCAGATATCTAACGTGATCTCTAATACAGATATCTAACGTGATCTCTAATTCAGATATCCAATGTGATCTCTAATACAGATATCTAACTTGATATCTAATACAGATATCTAACGTGATCTCTAATACAGATATCTAACGTGATCTCTAATACAGATATCTGACTAGATCTCTAATACAGATATCTAACGTGATCTCTAATACAGATATCTAACGTGATCTCTAATACAGATATCTAACGTGATCTCTAATTCAGATATCTAACGTGATCTCTAATACAGATAACTGACGTGATCTCTAATACAGATATCTAACGTGATCTCTAATACAGATATCTAACGTGATCTCTAATACAGATATCTAACGTGATCTCTAATACAGATATCTAACGTGATCTCTAATACAGATATCTAACGTGATCTCTAATTCAGATATCTAACGTGATCTCTAATACAGATATCTAACGTGATCTCTAATACAGATATCTAACGTGATCTCTAATACAGATATCTGACGTGATCTCTAATACAGATATCTAACGTGATCTGTTGATCTCTAATACAGATATCTAACGTGATCTCTAATACAGATATCTAACGTGATCTCTAATACAGATATCTGACGTGATCTCTAATACAGATATCTAACGTGATCTCTAATACAGATATCTAACGTGATCTCTAATTCAGATATCTAACGTGATCTCTAATACAGATAACTGACGTGATCTCTGATACAGATAACTAACGTGATCTCTGATACAGATATCTAACGTGATCTCTAATTCAGATATCTAACGTGATCTCTAATACAGATAACTGACGTGATCTCTAATACAGATATCTAACGTGATCTCTAATACAGATATCTAACGTGATCTCTAATACAGATATCTAACGTGATCTCTAATACAGATATCTAACGTGATCTCTGATACAGATATCTAACGTGATCTCTAATACAGATATCTAACGTGATCTCTAATACAGATATCTAACGTGATCTCTAATTCAGATATCTAACGTGATCTCTAATACAGATATCTAACGTGATCTCTAATACAGATATCTAACGTGATCTCTAATACAGATATCTAACGTGATCTCTAATACAGATATCTAACGTGATCTCTAATACAGATATCTGACGTGATCTCTAATACAGATATCTAACGTGATCTCTAATACAGATATCTAACGTGATCTCTAATTCAGATATCTAACGTGATCTCTAATACAGATAACTGACGTGATCTCTGATACAGATAACTAACGTGATCTCTGATACAGATATCTAACGTGATCTCTAATTCAGATATCTAACGTGATCTCTAATACAGATATCTAACATGATCTCTAATGCAGATATCTAACATGATCTCTAATACAGATATCTAACGTGATCTCTAATGCAGATATCTAACGTGATCTCTAATACAGATATCTAACGTGATCTCTAATGCAGATATCTAACGTGATCTCTAATACAGATATCTAACTTTTGGTTTGCTGAACTAACCTAACATGATGAGTAACCTTGACTGACACCCCAATACTTGTGTTGACTCCCTGAGCTAATGCCTGGGCTTAAACTCAATGGGCCAAAGCAGTTTTTTTGAGGAGTACAAATGACCTGATATACTTGTGTCACGGGAAGGATTAGAACCCTGGTCTCCCACGGGAGAAACCCAACATCTTGATGGTGAGAGTGAAGTCTCAGGGCAGGGCTACTTCATGATGTACAGTAATGTTGATGAGACTGATTGGATTTGAACCCTGGTCTCCCACGGGAGAAACGCAACATCTTGATGGTGAGAGTGAAGTCTCAGGGCTACTTCATGATGTACAGTAATGTTGATGAGACTGATCGTATCCTCCTGTTGTTTTCTGCAGCTCTACAAAGAGATTGAGATATGTGCCAAAACCACCAAGATGATCCACTTCGACAAAGCTGAGTCCTGCACGTTGGCACACGGTAGGTGTTGCTCGGTCGATTGGTTTAGAAGTGCTGTGACTCTCATCTCCGTCGTTCATTGAAGTTGATTGAAGCTCATTTACAACAACAACAAAACCTTTCTGATGTAGCCAGTCATTTCAATGACTATTTCACTGGTAAAGTGGACAAACTGAGAAGTGAAACAGTGATCCATGATATTTGTGTATCGAAAATCTAATAATGAATTTGGTCAAGTTAGTGTTAGAGAGGGGAGAGAAACTGTTTCCCATCAATAATGATAAGACCACCAGGTATAGACAACCTAGATGGGAAACTAATGAGAATGGTAGCAGACTGTATTACCACCAGGTATAGACAACCTATATGGTAAACTATTGAGAATGGTAGCAGACTGTATTACCACCAGGTATAGACAACCTAGATGGTAACTAATGAGAACGGTAGCAGACTGTATTACCACCAGGTATAGACAACCTAGATGGGAAACTATTGAGAATGGTAGCAGACTGTATTACCACCAGGTATAGACAACCTAGATGGGAAACTATTGAGAATGGTAGCAGACTGTATTACCACCAGGTATAGACAACCTAGATGGTAACTAATGAGAACGGTAGCAGACTGTATTACCACCAGGTATAGACAACCTAGATGGTAACTAATGAGAATGGTAGCAGACTGTATTACCACCAGGTATAGACAACCTAGATGGTAACTAATGAGAATGGTAGCAGACTGTATTACCACCAGGTATAGACAACCTAGATGGTAAACTATTGAGAATGGTAGCAGACTGTATTACCACCAGGTATAGACAACCTAGATGGTAAACTATTGAGAATGGTAGCAGACTGTATTACCACCAGGTATAGACAACCTAGATGGTAACTAATGAGAACGGTAGCAGACTGTATTACCACCAGGTATAGACAACCTAGATGGTAACTAATGAGAACGGTAGCAGACTGTATTACCACCAGGTATAGACAACCTAGATGGTAACTAATGAGAATGGTAGCAGACTGTATTACCACCAGGTATAGACAACCTAGATGGTAACTAATGAGAATGGTAGCAGACTGTATTACCACCAGGTATAGACAACCTAGATGGTAAACTATTGAGAATGGTAGCAGACTGTATTACCACCAGGTATAGACAACCTAGATGGTAAACTATTGAGAATGGTAGCAGACTGTATTACCACCAGGTATAGACAACCTAGATGGTAAACTATTGAGAATGGTAGCAGACTGTATTACCACCAGGTATAGACAACCTAGATGGAAAACATTGAGAATGGTAGCAGACTGTATTACCACCAGGTATAGACAACCTAGATGGTAAACTATTGAGAATGGTAGCAGACTGTATTACCACCAGGTATAGACAACCTAGATGGTAAACTATTGAGAATGGTAGCAGACTGTATTACCACCAGGTATAGACAACCTAGATGGTAACTAATGAGAATGGTAGCAGACTGTATTACCACCAGGTAGAGACAACCTAGATGGTAAACTATTGAGAATGGTAGCAGACTGTATTACCACCAGGTATAGACAACCTAGATGGGAAACTATTGAGAATGGTAGCAGACTGTATTACCACCAGGTAGAGACAACCTAGATGGTAAACTATTGAGAATGGTAGCAGACTGTATTACCACCAGGTATAGACAACCTAGATGGGACACTATTGAGAATGGTAGCAGACTGTATTACCACCAGGTATAGACAACCTAGATGGTAACTAATGAGAATGGTAGCAGACTGTATTACCACCAGGTATAGACAACCTAGATGGTAAACTATTGAGAATGGTAGCAGACTGTATTACCACCAGGTATAGACAACCTAGATGGGAAACTATAGAGAATGGTAGCAGACTGTATTACCACCAGGTATAGACAACCTAGATGGGACACTATTGAGAATGGTAGCAGACTGTATTACCACCAGGTATAGACAACCTATATGGTAACTATTGAGAATGGTAGCAGACTGTATTACCACCAGGTATAGACAACCTAGATGGTAAACTAATGAGAATGGTAGCAGACTGTATTGCCACCAGGTATAGACAACCTAAATGGTAAACTAATGAGAATGGTAGCAGACTGTATTGCCACCAGGTATAGACAACCTAGATGGTAACTAATGAGAACGGTAGCAGACTGTATTACCACCAGGTATAGACAACCTAGATGGTAACTAATGAGAATGGTAGCAGACTGTATTACCACCAGGTATAGACAACCTAGATGGTAACTAATGAGAATGGTAGCAGACTGTATTACCACCAGGTATAGACAACCTAGATGGTAAACTATTGAGAATGGTAGCAGACTGTATTACCACCAGGTATAGACAACCTAGATGGTAAACTATTGAGAATGGTAGCAGACTGTATTACCACCAGGTATAGACAACCTAGATGGTAAACTATTGAGAATGGTAGCAGACTGTATTACCACCAGGTATAGACAACCTAGATGGAAAACATTGAGAATGGTAGCAGACTGTATTACCACCAGGTATAGACAACCTAGATGGTAAACTATTGAGAATGGTAGCAGACTGTATTACCACCAGGTATAGACAACCTAGATGGTAAACTATTGAGAATGGTAGCAGACTGTATTACCACCAGGTATAGACAACCTAGATGGTAACTAATGAGAATGGTAGCAGACTGTATTACCACCAGGTAGAGACAACCTAGATGGTAAACTATTGAGAATGGTAGCAGACTGTATTACCACCAGGTATAGACAACCTAGATGGGAAACTATTGAGAATGGTAGCAGACTGTATTACAACCAGGTAGAGACAACCTAGATGGTAAACTATTGAGAATGGTAGCAGACTGTATTACCACCAGGTATAGACAACCTAGATGGGACACTATTGAGAATGGTAGCAGACTGTATTACCACCAGGTATAGACAACCTAGATGGTAACTAATGAGAATGGTAGCAGACTGTATTACCACCAGGTATAGACAACCTAGATGGTAAACTATTGAGAATGGTAGCAGACTGTATTACCACCAGGTATAGACAACCTAGATGGGAAACTATAGAGAATGGTAGCAGACTGTATTACCACCAGGTATAGACAACCTAGATGGGACACTATTGAGAATGGTAGCAGACTGTATTACCACCAGGTATAGACAACCTAGATGGGACACTATTGAGAATGGTAGCAGACTGTATTACCACCAGGTATAGACAACCTAGATGGGACACTATTGAGAATGGTAGCAGACTGTATTACCACCAGGTATAGACAACCTAGATGGGACACTATTGAGAATGGTAGCAGACTCTATTACCACCAGGTATAGACAACCTAGATGGGACACTATTGAGAATGGTAGCAGACTGTATTACCACCAGGTATAGACAACCTAGATGGGACACTATTGAGAATGGTAGCAGACTGTATTGCCGCCCCTGTTTGCCATGTCTAACCACGGTCGTGGACGCCGCTAAAGTAATTTCACTACCTAAAAATAGCTCTAACAGCCGACCAATCAGTTTGCGGCCTGATCTTAGTAAACTGATGGAGAGAATTGTTTTTGAACAAATAAAGAGAACAACAACTCAACTTGTACCACACTGACTCAGATGACTGATGATTTGGCTAAAAAATAAATGGATAATGAGATGATAGTTGGAGCTGTTATTGTTAGATTGCAGTGCAGCCTTTGATGTTATTGATCATAAATGTGTTATTGAAGAAACTCACTTGCTATGGCTTTACATCACCTGTAATCACATGGTTGGAGAGTTAATTAGCCAATAGAACCCAGAGAATGTTCTTCAATGGAAGCTTCTCTAACATCAGATATGTACAGTGAGCTGTCCCTCAGAGCATCTTCAATGGAAGCTTCTCTAACATCAGATATGTACCGTGTGGGGTCCCTCAGGGCATCTTCAATGGAAGCTTCTCTAACATCAGATATGTACAGTGAGCTGTCCCTCAGGGCATCTTCAATGGAAGCTTCTCTAACATCAGATATGTACCGTGTGGGGTCCCTCAGGGCATCTTCAATGGAAGCTTCTCTAACATCAGATGTGTACAGTGTGGGGTCCCTCAGGGCAGTTCCATTGGGCCGTTACTCTTCTCTATTTCGACTAATGATTTACCACTGGTCTTACAAGAAGAAGCTAAAATGACTACGTCTTCTGATGATTGCACACTCTACACATCAGCACCTACAGCCAGTGAGCTCACTGAGACTCTTAGTAAGGTGTTACAGTCAGTGTCAGAATAGATAATTAACAATAAACTGGTATTAAATAGATCTAAAACCAAAAGCATTGGAGTTGTGTATCATGGGTGTAACCGTGGTCACCTTATATTGGCAAAGTTGTTGTGAAGACTGGGAGACGGGTATGTCTTTTATAAAAAGATGTTCTGTGTTTTTGACACAAAGATCAACTGTACTAGTTGTTCAGACTCTGATCTTGTCCCATCTTGATTACTGACTGGTAATACGGTCAAGATGCAGCAAAGAAAGACCTAGAAAAACTACAGCTGGCTCAGAACAGAGCAGCACACCTTGCCCTTAACTGCCCACACAGAACTGACATCAACAACATGCATGATAGTCTGTCCTGGTTGAGGGTTGACGAGAAAGGAGACTACTTTTCTTCTAATCTTTTTAAGAAACATTCGTGTGTTGAAAATGCTTAACCACTTGTATAATCTATTTGCATACAGTTCAAACAGACATACATACCCCAACAGACATGCCACTATGGGTTACTGTACCCAAACCAAAAACAGATTTAGTCATATGAATATGTACAGTAGCAGTCAGAACGTTGGACACGCCTGTTGGAAAATCATTCCAGGTGAAACTGGTTGAGAGAATGCCAAGAGTGTGCAAAGCTGTCATCAAGGCAAAGGGTGGCTACTTTAGAGAATCTAAAATATAACACTTTTTTGTTTACTACATGATTCCATATGTGTTATGGCATAGTTTTGATGTCTTCACTATTATTCTACAATGTAGAAAATAGTAAAAAATTAAGAAAAACCCTTGAATGAGTAGGTGTGTCCAAACTTTTGACTGGTTCTGTATATATGAATAGTGTGTAAATAGTATTTTTGTTGTCTCTAACTCTTATTTTTTATTTTAATGTAATGTCCTTGTCTATAACTGTTCTGTACTTTGTCATGTATTTTTACTTTTTATGTGGACCCCAGGAAGAGTAGCTCCTGCATGTGCAGTAGCTAATGGGTATCCTAATAAACTAAACTTGTCACGACCTCCGCCGAAGTCGGCTCCTCTCCTTGTTCGTTCGGCGGTCGACGTCACCGGCTTTCTAGCCATCGCCGCTCCATTTTTCATGTTTCCATTTGTTTTGTCTTGTTCCCTGCACACCTGGTTTTATTCCCCCAATCACACTACATGTATTTATTCCTCTGTTCCCCATCATGTCTTTTATGTGTAATTATTTTGTGTGATACGTGTTGTACCCACTAGGCTAAGCGTTTGTTATTTTCCGTGTGTTTTCACTAAGCTTATTTGTATTGCTATACATTTATGTTGTGTGACATTTGTGCGCGCTATACACTTTGCCTTGTTGGCTGGAGGAGGTTTTTGACGCAGCTGCGTCCATCTGTATATCTCTCCTGCACTTGACTTCATCTCAAGTACGCACTCGCCTGACAAAATTAAATCTATCTCTCTCCAGGTTTCTCAATAGCTAATGGGTATCCTAATAAACTTGATCTCTCTCCAGGTTTCTCAATAGCTAATGGGTATCCTAATAAACTTGATCTCTCTCCAGGTTTCTCAATAGCTAATGTGTATCCTAATAAACGTTATCTCTCTCCAGGTTTCTCAATAGCTAATGTGTATCCTAATAAACGTTATCTCTCTCCAGGTTTCTCAATAGCAGTAGTAGACGAGGAGGGGACTCAGAAGCTCCACATCACTGAAGTAAAGGCAGGAGGACTGGCTTCTGCTAAAGGTACAAACACACCTGAAAATCCAACCGACAACCCTCTGGTTGAAGGCTTGCTTCTCTAACCTTAGTAGTACCTGCCGACCCCTCTTAGATGTGCTGCAGATAGCATCGTTGTCCTGGAACCATATAAACCCTTTTATCTCGTACCCATATAAACCCCATTTCTCTTGGACCCATA
>NC_092109.1:43253436-43275936 GCF_045679555.1 Salvelinus alpinus
GTTCCCCTAGATGTTGTGAGTTAGGTGTCTGTTAGTGGGTAAAGTACTCGTTCCCCTAGATGTTGTGAGTTAGGTGTCTGTTAGTGGGTGAAGTACTCGTCCCTCTAGATGTTGTGAGTTCGGTGTCTGTTAGTGGGTAAAGTACTCGTCCCCCTTAGATGTTGTGAGTTAGGTGTCTGTTAGTGGGGAACGTACTCGTTCCCCTAGATGTTGTGAGTTAGGTGTCTGTTAGTGGGTAAAGTACTCGTTCCCCTAGATGTTGTGAGTTAGGTGTCTGTTAGGGGGGAAAGTACTCGTTCCCCTAGATGTTGTGAGTTCGGTGTCTGTTAGGGGGGAACGTACTCGTCCCTCTAGATGTTGTGAGTTAGGTGTCTGTTAGTGGGTAAAGTACTCGTCCCTCTAGATGTTGTGAGTTAGGTGTCTGTTAGGGGGTAAAGTACTCGTCACTCTAGATGTTGTGAGTTAGGTGTCTGTTAGGGGGGAACGTACTCATTCCCCTAGATGTTGTGAGTTAGGTGTCTGTTAGGGGGGAACGTACTCATTCCCCTAGATGTTGTGAGTTAGGTGTCTGTTAGGGGGGAACGTACTCATTCCCCTAGATGTTGTGAGTTAGGTGTCTGTTAGGGGGGAACGTACTCATTCCCCTAGATGTTGTGAGTTAGGTGTCTGTTAGGGGGGAACGTACTCATTCCCCTAGATGTTGTGAGTTAGGTGTCTGTTAGTGGGTAAAGTACTCGTCCCTCTAGATGTTGTGAGTTAGGTGTCTGTTAGGGGGGAACGTACTCATTCCCCTAGATGTTGTGAGTTAGGTGTCTGTTAGTGGGTAAAGTACTCGTCCCTCTAGATGTTGTGAGTTAGGTGTCTGTTAGTGGGTAAAGTACTCGTCACTCTAGATGTTGTGAGTTAGGTGTCTGTTAGTGGGTAAAGTACTCGTCCCTCTAGATGTTGTGAGTTAGGTGTCTGTTAGTGGGGAAAGTACTCGTTCCCCTAGATGTTGTGAGTTCGGTGTCTGTTAGTGGGTAAAGTACTCGTCCCCCTTAGATGTTGTGAGTTAGGTGTCTGTTAGTGGGGAACGTACTCGTCCCTCTAGATGTTGTGAGTTAGGTGTCTGTTAGTGGGGAACGTACTCGTCCCTCTAGATGTTGTGAGTTAGGTGTCTGTTAGGGGGGAACGTACTCGTTCCCAGAATCTCTAGTGGCACAGCTAGCACTGCGACGCAGTGCCTTAGACCACTGCGCCACTCAGGAGATGCCTAACCAGAAGGATTTTAACCTCCGACCGTGCCCTAGGGGGATGTTGTTTCACAATTCAAATTAAAGATACTCACAAGTGCTGACTTGTTTGCTTGGGGTGGAAATACGCTCACGGTGCCTTGGCTCGGACCTTGGCTCTTTTCTTCACGCAAATGACGGGAATCTGGGCCTGTTCCCGGGAGAGAAGTATATCTTTCTCGTCGGACTCGTTATAGAATAAAGCTTCTTCCAGTTCGTGGTGAGTAATCCCAGTTCTGAAGTTATTTTCTAGTCATAAGAGACGGTAGCAGCAACATTATGTATAAAAGAAGTTAAAACAATGCAACAAAAAAAACGAACAAAATATCACAATTGGTTACGGGCATGTAAAACGTTAGCCATCCTCTTCAGCGCCATCAGTGTGCGTTCCTTGGGATGACTCGATTCAGGCCACGATTCAGGGTCTGTTGTTGAGTCTGGTGGCTCCCAGACAACCCTGGTTCCTGGAGATCATCAGCCTGTTGGACGGGGACACGTGTGGGATTCCGTGTCATTGTGGGGTTCCGTGTCATTGTGGGATTCCGTGTCATTGTGGGGTTCCGTGTCATTGTGGGGTTCCGTGTCATTGTGGGGTTCCGTGTCATTGTGGGATTCAGTGTCATTGTGGGGTTCCGTGTCATTGTGGAGATTCCGTGTCATTGGGATCTATTGTCCCAGGGACACAGGAGGATTTGGCCGCAGATATGGGATCTGTAGGTTTGGCCCCTGTAAAGATCTGTATTTTTGGCACCTGAAAGGATCTGTAGGTTTGGCCCCTGAAAGGATCTGTAGGTTTGGACCCTGAATTGATCTGTAGGTTTGGCCCCTGAAAGGATCTGTAGGTTTGGCCCCTGAAATGATCTGTAGGTTTGGACCCTGAAAAGATCTGTAGGTTTGGACCCTGAATTGATCTGTAGGTTTGGCCCCTGAAAGGATCTGTAGGTTTGGACCCTGAAATGATCTGTAGGTTTGGCCCCTGAAAAGATCTGTAGGTTTGGCCCCTGAAAGGATCTGTAGGTTTGGCCCCTGAAAGGATCTGTAGGTTTGGCCCCTGAAATGATCTGTAGGTTTGGACCCTGAAAAGATCTGTAGGTTTGGACCCTGAATTGATCTGTAGGTTTGGCCCCTGAAAGGATCTGTAGGTTTGGCACCTGAAATGATCTGTAGGTTTGGCCCCTGAAATGATCTGTAGGTTTGGCCCCTGAAAAGATCTGTAGGTTTGGACCCTGAATTGATCTGTAGGTTTGGCCCCTGAAAGGATCTGTAGGTTTGGCACCTGAAATGATCTGTAGGTTTGGCCCCTGAAAAGATCTGTAGGTTTGGCACCTGAAAGGATCTGTAGGTTTGGCCCCTGAAAGGATCTGTAGGTTTGGCACCTGAAAGGCTGAATTTGACGGCTAAGGGATTACCCTGGAACGTGATTACGACAGTGATTATAGAGTCAGCGCGTGCGGCCTCTATGAGGGGAATTGTATACACATAAGTGGAGTGCATTTGAGGGGTTGGTGTCACGGTTAAAGGAGTTTCTCCTTTTCAGAGCTCTTTGGCGGCATTTTGATGTTGCAAGAGTTTTTAGAGCAGGGCCTTTCTTTGTCCATATTGAAGCTTTATACGGCAGCCATCTTGTCGTGTCATGAAGGGATGAATGTCTCTATCCCCTGTTTTCTTCCAGTGAACAATGAAGGATGCCTGTGTCCGGTGCGCGCGTTACGCTTGTACATGGATAGGATCAAGGATATCTGCATTTATGACCAGCTTTTTTTGGTCCTGTTTCGCTAATCCAGCTCAGGGTAGGGCTCTTTCTAAGCAGTGTCTTTCTCCTTGGATTGTGGAGTTGCCCGGCGTTGCCCAGCGTTGCATAGCAGTGCCCGGCGTTGCCCAGCGTTGCCAGCGTTAATTAGCAGTGCCCGGCGTTGCCCAGCGGTGTGCATGCTCACTCCACTAGGGGGTGTGGTGGCTTTTTGGGCATTGTTCAGAAGCATGACGACTGATGATATCTGTGTTGCAGTGAGTTCTGCAGTGAGTTGGGTTATTGTTCAGAGGCATGACGACTGATGATATCTGTGTTGCAGTGAGTTCTGCAGTGAGTTGGGTTATTGTTCAGAGGCATGACGACTGATGATATCTGTGTTGCAGTGAGTTCTGCAGTGAGTTGGGTTATTGTTCAGAGGCATGACGACTGATGATATCTGTGTTGCAGTGAGTTCTGCAGTGAGTTGGGTTATTGTTCAGAGGCATGACGACTGATGATATCTGTGTTGCAGTGAGTTCTGCAGTGAGTTGGGTTATTGTTCAGAGACATGACGACTGATGATATCTGTGCTGCAGTGAGTTGGATTATTGTTCAGAAGCATGGCGACTGATGATATCTGTGCTGCAGTGAGTTGGATTATTGTTCTTGGCTGTAACTGCTCTCAGTGTGGCTCCTAATGTTCTTACGGCCAGTTCCGGGAGTAGGTATTAGTAGGTATTAGTAGGTATTAGTAGGTATTAGGCAGCGTGCAGGTTGTGCATTTATCCAGGTTACCGCAATTCCCCTGTGTGTTTTAGCCTTGGTCTGCCGTGATTCATCGATAACGGCGAATGGGCATTATCACAGTCACCTGTTGTTTTGGACTTGCGGTTCCTCGTGTGAGTTCTATCATTTCAGATTCCTTGGGTCTTTGTGTGAGCCTTTTTTTGAACCGGTAGGATCTATGGACTGCGTTTTGTCCGGGGTACCGCAGTTCACCTGTGGGTTTAAGCCTTGGGCTGATGTGGTTCATCGACTCTGGTCGATGCCATGCAGCGCGTTTGCACACTTTACCAAGTCACGACAGGTTCCTTGTATGAGTTCTGACATTTATTAAGGTTCACAAGGTGAGTATTGTTCTTGGAACCGTGGGGTCTAGGGACTTGTGTTGCCTTGGCGACGTGTCAGTGTGCATAGCCAAGTTGCAGCAGGTTCTGGTTCCCGATATGGGGCTTTGACAGTTCAGGCTTCTTGGGTAAGTATTAGAGGAAAAAGGTGGCTTCTGTAACCCCTTGTTGGAGCTGGTTGAACCTGTGGGTGCTTGGGCTGCCATGGGCATCCTAGTTTGGTACCCTCCTGAGCCAGCTTGGGGCGTGATAGTATCTGTCCATAGTATGTTTTACAGAGTGACCGACTGAAAGGGAACGTACAGTTATGTTTATAACTACTGTTCCCTGAAGGAGGGAACGAGGCCACTCCAACCTCTCGTGTGTTTGTGTCACTGTTGTGAGCTGTGGGTTATCTGTGGGTTGTGAGCTGTGGGTTATCTGTGGGTTGGGAGTTGTGAGCTGTGGGTTGTGTTCTTCTCATGTAGTGTACTGCAACTATTGTTGTTTCAAACAAATTCTCTCCCTCTCCCTTTAGAGGACATTCTGGATGAGGTATCAGGGTTGACGGTGGTCAGTCCGGATGATACTCTGGAGGATGAGTCAGTTCTGGATCTGGAGAATTCAGGACACAACCAGGTGGACTACGCTGAGACAGGACAGAAGGTAAAAGTTGGAACTGCAGCATTACACACACTTATTTTGTGTTCTCCCTGTACACCAAGTCAGAACCATAGTATAAATAAAGGGTGCATACACGCCACCTGTGACTCTCCTCCCTCCGCACCCGAAACACTCCTTTTGTAGAGGTGAATGATTAAAACCAGCCAATCAGTCTTTGAGATTACTTAGAGCACCACAGCACAGCCACAGGTCGACCTGTGATAATGATAGTGATACCTTAGGCCAGTGGTGATTTTAGCATGTAAATCTTGGTTTGGCAGAAACAAGGATGCATACCTGCAAAGCCACTACACAACACAACACTAAATGCACTATAACGTTGACAAACGGTGCACACAAACTGTTAGGGCCTACATAAAGTCCCAACACCTTACCACTGCTACACCTGGCTACCAGAGGTGCCTTGTCTGGCAGCGAAACAGTTAATTCAGCCTCATTTGCTGCCTTTAAAAAAACAGAGCTGATGTGGCTGACATGCTTAAACAAATGTTCTTTCTACTGACAATTGAGATGTACTAACTATGGCATAAAGGGACGACGAGCAGATAAGAGGAAATCCGTCATTTCGATTAAGACATTAACGAGCGAGCTAGGACGGACGTAGTCAATATAACTATTTGTTTAGCCCTTTTGAAATGTACAGCGACATAATTCAGAACATGGGTCATTCTTACTGTATTCTCCCTGTACACCAAGTCAGAACCGTAGGATAAATAAAGGGTGCATATAAGCAGACAATGAAAGCTTTTACAATATTCGATGATTACATTTCTCTAAAACAGGCTATAGGCTACATGTGCACCACCAAGTCAGAACAGTAGGCAAAAATTAAGAGGGGTAAATAGACAAAATTCTTAGGGTGAGGCACATGGGCTACTAACGTCTTACTACACAACATACACTTAGTATTACTTAGCTTCAGTATACACATCTCCCTGGCATATTACATAATTTATGCAGCATTTTTGGACTCAGCGTGTTGTGCTGTGCTCACTTGAACAGGAAGGTGGCATGTTGGTCCTTCATGGGCAAATTTTGTCATCAAAGTCTGGCATTCTCTGGATTTATGGTGCTTTCAAGACAACTGGGAACTTGAGAAAAATTTAAAAGGTTGAATCATGACGACGTCATTGATCTTCAGGTCGTAGCTCTAGAAAGAGGCCGGATTTACAATTTTGAATGTATGATGTTAACATGATCAGTCCAATCAAAGCAACTGTACATGTAACGTGATTTGACGTCATTTTTTATCTGTGCCCAATGACCTTGAGCCTTTTTGGATTGGTACTTCTAATGTAACTCTATGGGCAGCACCCTAGGGGGCTAGAATTTTCTAGCTCTACCCTTAGACTTGGCGGTGACGTAGTGTCCCCATGAGTGACAGAACACTGAGGCGATTTTCTGCTGGCTTGCCCCGCCACCACAGAAAGCACTGAGCCAGGCTGAAACACCTGCATTTTAGAGTTGCCTTACTGAAGAAAACAAAACAGAGACCATGTTTGTATGCGGCTTTATTAACTCAATTATATATATATATATATATATATATATATATATATATATATATATTACGTTGTTTGCGAACTGATATGTGACACGTATTAATGCCAAACTAACATGCAAAACAGGCAAGCTCAAAGAAATGAATGGCGGTTCGTCACTGCCTCAGGCATGGGTAATCCTAGTTGTTTTTTCCCCCAGGATTGTACGTTTGATTTATAAAGTGTCTTTGTGCGTGTGCCTGAATGTCTGCCGTTCAGTACTAATCCAGAGGAATGAAACACTGGTGCCAGGTCTGTGTTTTCACATCTTGTAAAGATGGCAGCCATTTTATGGTTTTGTTCAAGTGCCAGAGAGTGGAACATGAGTCGTATGTGTGTGTGTGTGTGTGTGTACTTTGTGTACATGTGTGTGCGTAAATACGTGGAACTGTGTGTGCGTGTCGCCTGGAAGCGCTTTGAGTGTGTTTTTCATGTGATAGTGGTGACCTTTGAGAAAGGTTGTTTGATTGGTTGTCTCAGAGTGGCAGATGGGAGGATCTGAGACAAGCAGGGGTGGACACATTGATTCCCGAAATGCATTAAAATCCTTAAGAGTCTACTGATGCACCTTTGTGTCAATCTACTACTGAACACAAAAATGTAAACGCAACATGCAACAATTTCAAAGAGTTACAGTTCATATTAGGAAATCAGTCAATTTAAATAAATGTCTTAGCCCCTAATCTGTGGATTTCACAAGACTGCGGGATATGTCCCCAGCACAAGGTGCACCTGTGTAATGATCACGCTGTTTAATCAGCTTCTTGATATGCCACACCTGTCAGATGGATGGATTATCTTGGGAAATGAGAAATGCTTACTAACAGGAATGTAAATAAATTTGTGTTACAAAATTGTGAGAGAAATAAGCTTTTTGTGCGTATGGAACATTTCTGGGATCTTTAATTTCAGCTCATGAAACATGGGACCAACACTTTACATGTTGTGTTTATATTTCTGTTCAGTGTAAGTAGCATAATAAGAATAATCGTGATCTAAATTTGTCCGTTTAAACTAGAGATATCTGGGGGGTTTTGCGTGGGGGCGGCGTCCACCTAAGTCGGCCTTCCGCATCTGTGGCGGAAGGTGGCCGAGCTACAGCGGTGTTTGTCAGACATTGGTTTTCTCACGTAAAAAAACGTCTGTATCGTCCGATCGGTTTAGCCTCTCTGTAAAGATGATATTCTCATGAAGATGATTTTGTGTTTTCTGTGTTGCTATATGACACCCCCAAGTATCACTGGACTTGTCAGGAAGGTAACTTGGTACCGGTAAAACTTGGTACCGGTAAAACTTGGTACCGGTAGTACCGGTAAAACTTGGTACCGGTAAAAAAAAATGTGGCGGTAGTTTTGTGCCAATAAAAATAAGGGGTTAAATAAAGTCCTTAATTTGTAAATCGGGAGGTCGGAAGGTCCCGGAACACAGTCAAGTAGCCTACTGTGGTGAAATGGACAGTGCTTTCCAATGTGTTGATTTAATTCAAAGTATGTTAGATGTCGTAGCAGTATGAGCTGCGGGGGGTTTTACACAAGTCTGAACTTCTAATGGCCTGATTTTCTAGAAATAACGAGGATCCATCTTGATTTACCGTTGATGGCTTTCATTAGAAGGTTTACAGTGCGAACAGGGTGACAATGTATAAATCATAAGATGTACCGGGTCCGGTCAAATCTGAGACGTGTCCTATTTCCTGTTTCGTCAGGATCTGGCTCAAATTAAACACGGGTTATATATGTGTGTAACGATGTGCGCTGAGAGTCAGGAAGTTCAGAGAGTTCAGGAAGTGAAATAAATAAACGAAACATAATACAAAACACGAACAACGCACAGACAGGAAACAGAAATAATGACGACTGGGGAAGGAATCAAAGGGAGTGACATATAAAGGGCACGTTAATCAAGGAGGTGATGGAGTCCAGGTGAGTGTCATAATGCGCTGATGCGCATAACCATGGTGACAGGTGTGCGCCATAACGAGCAGCCTGCTGACCTAGAGGCCGGAGAGAGAGCATACGTGACAGTACCCCCTACCCCGACGCACGGCTTCAGCCACGGGAACCTGTCGATCCTGCTGAGGCGTGAGAGCATGGCGAACCTAGAGCGCCGGAGAGAGAGAGCATACGTGACAGTACCCCCCTCCTCGGGACGTTTGGCTCCAGCCGCAGGACGCTGACCACAGGGACGATCAGGAGCGGACCGGTCGCCTCCGCTGAGGCGCAGAAACCCGACGAACCCGGCTGATGCTCGTAACGATGGTGACAGGTGTGTTCCATAACGAGCAGCCTGGTGACCTAGAGGTCAGAGAGAGAGAGCACACGTGACAGTACCCCCTCCCCGCCGGAGGGAGCACACGTGACAATGTGTCGAAAAACAATAATATTCCTTGAGCTTTCTTATGTCTCCTAGATATAGGACAGACATTTCAAAACATTTATTCCTTATGATTTATTTTTGGACCGTTTTGTTTTGACATTTATAACTGTGTTATTTAATGCGTTTCTATGGTCTGTTGTAGTAAAGGGCAAATTACAGTCCCATTGAGAATATACAGTAGCAGGAACACATGGTAACCATACAATGTACTGTTCTACAAAAGACTCCTAAGACTCTGTGGATATGTGTCTCTGTCTTAACACACAGAATTAGATTAGACAATCTGCAGACAAGTGAGTGGACGTGTGTGTGTGTGTGTGTGTGTGTGTGTGTGTGTGTGTGTGTGTGTGTGTGTGTGTGTGTGTGTGTGTGTGTGTGTGCGTACGTGCGTGCGTGCATCACTATCTAATTAAGATTATGTCTGGTCTGATCATGGTCCCCACGGTGATGCCTGTGCTCCATCCGGGCGTCCCTGGATACGGCTGTCACGTCCATTACCACGGCAACCCCTGATAACCAGTGAAGACTGGAAACGATTTCCTTTCTCTCGCTCATTCAGCAACACTGAGACAAAGAAAAAAAAGAGAGAGAGAAAAAACAGGAAACATAAGATGGAAAACAGAGGAAACATAAGATGGAAAACAGAGGAAACATTAGATGGAAAACAGAGGAAACATAAGATGGAAAACAGAGGAAACATTAGATGGAAAACAGGAAACATAAGATGGAAAACAGAGGAAACATAAGATGGAAAACAGAGGAAACATAAGATGGAAAACAGGAAACATAAGATGGAAAACAGAGGAAACATAAGATGGAAAACAGAGGAAACATACGATGGAAAACAGAGGAAACATTAGATGTAAAACAGAGGAAACATTAGATGTAAAACAGAGGAAACATTAGATGTAAAACAGAGGAAACATTAGATGGAAAACAGAGGAAACATAACATGGAAAACAGAGGAAACATAAGATGGAAAACAGAGGAAACATTAGATGGAAAACAGAGGAAACATAAGATGGAGAACAGTGGAAACATTAGATGTAAAACAGAGGAAACATTAGATGTAAAACAGAGGAAACATTAGATGTAAAACAGAGGAAACATTAGATGTAAAACAGAGGAAACATTAGATGGAAAACAGAGGAAACATTAGATGGAAAACAGAGGAAACATTAGATGGAAAACAGAGGCAACATTAGATGTAAAACAGAGGAAACATTAGATGGAAAACAGAGGAAACATAAGATGGAAAACAGAGGAAACATAAGATGGAAAACAGAGGAAACATAAGATGGAAAACAGAGGAAACATAAGATGGAAAACAGAGGAAACATAAGATGGAAAACAGAGGAAACATAAGATGGAAAACAGGAAACAAGATGGAAAACAGAGGAAACATAAGATGGAAAACAGGAAACATAAGATGGAAAACAGGAAACATAAGATGGAAAACAGAGGAAACTTAAGATGGAAAACAGGAAACATAAGATGGAAAACAGTGGAAACATTAGATGGAAAACAGGAAACTTAAGATGTAAAACAGAGGAAACATAAGATGGAAAACAGGAAACAAGATGGAAAACAGTGGAAACATTAGATGGAAAACAGAGGAAACATTAGATGGAAAACAGAAGAAACATTAGATGGAAAACAGAGGAAACATTAGATGGAAAACAGGAAACATAAGATGGAAAACAGAGGAAACATAAGATGGAAAACAGAGGAAACATTAGATGGAAAACAGTGGAAACATTAGATGGAAAACAGGAAACTTAAGATGTAAAACAGAGGAAACATAAGATGGAAAACAGAGGAAACATTAGATGGAAAACAGTGGAAACATACGATGGAAAACAGAGGAAACATTAGATGGAAAACAGAGGAAACATTAGATGGAAAACAGAGGAAACATTAGATGGAAAACAGAGGAAACATTAGATGGAAAACAGGAAACTTAAGATGGAAAACAGAGGAAACTTAAGATGGAAAACAGGAAACTTAAGATGGAAAACAGAGGAAACATTAGATGGAAAACAGAGGAAACATTAGATGGAAAACAGAGGAAACATTAGATGGAAAACATGAACAGAAAGACAGTGGACTAAAGGATCAGGGAAAATATTTAAATTAAGTTATATTTGTAATTGTCTGCGCTTTTTGGCTTGTAGGGAAAAGATTTGGGCGGTACTGGATTCCTGATATCTTATGTTGTCTGTAATCTAAAGCCTCCATTTGACTCTCTGTAATCTAAAGCCTCCATTTGACTCTCTGTAATCTAAAGCCTCCATTTGACTCTCTGTAACCTAAAGCCTCCATTTGACTCTCTGTAACCTAGAGCCTCCATTTGACTCTCTGTAATCTAAAACCTCTATGTGACTCTCTGTAATCTAAAGCCTCCATTTGACTCTCTGTAATCTAAAGTCTCCATTTGACTCTCTGTAATCTAAAGCCTCCATTTGACTCTCTGTAATCTAAAGCCTCTATTTGACTCTCTGTAATCTAAAGCCTCCATTTGACTCTCTGTAATCTAAAGCCTCCATTTGACTCTCTGTAATCTAAAGCCTCTATTTGACTCTCTGTAATCTAAAGCCTCTATTTGACTCTCTGTAATCTAAAGCCTCCATTTGACTCTGTAACCTAAAGCCTCCATTTGACTCTCTGTAACCTAAAGCCTCCATTTGACTCTCTGTAACCTAGAGCCTCCATTTGACTCTCTGTAACCTAGAGCCCCCATTTGACTCTCTGTAAACTAAAGCCTCCATTTGACTCTCTGTAATCTAAAGCCTCCATTTGACTCTCTGTAACCTAAAGCCTCCATTTGACTCTCTGCTCCTCTTCATCCCTCTCTCCCTGCCCTTCTTTCTCTCTGCTTGTCTCGCTTTTACTTGGCTCTCAATCCATTTCACTGTTCCCTCTGCCCTCCCTCCCTCTGTCCTCTCTCAATTCAATTCAATTCAATTCAAGGGGCTTTATTGGCATGGGAAACATGTGTTAACATTGCCAAAGCAAGTGAGGTAGATAATACACAAAAGTGAAATAAACAATACAAATTAACAGTAAACATTACACATACAGAAGTTTCTTAACACTCACAGGGTAATGTATTTTAATTACCTCTGAACAGCGGGAGGCAGCTTCTAAGGCCTCTCCATTTGGTTGGGGTAGACTATTCGACTCTCCTGCCATTGTTGGGCTAATGTGCTTTGACACCTCTCACTTGACACGTCAGTGCTAGTCTCTCTCTCTCTCTCTCTCTCTCTCTCTCTCTCTCTCTCAATTCAATTCAAGGGGCTTTATTGGCATGGGAAACATGTGTTAACATTGCCAAAGCAAGTGAGGTAGATAATACACAAAAGTGAAATAAACAATACAAATTAACAGTAAACATTACACATACAGAAGTTTCGAAACAAGAAAGACATTACAAATGTCATATTATATATATACAGTGTTGTAACAATGTACAAATGGTTAAAGCACACAAGTTAAAATAAATAAGCATAAATATGGGTTGTATTTACAATGGTGTTTGTTCTTCACTGGTTGCCCTT
The DNA here is from genome assembly GCF_045679555.1 of Salvelinus alpinus. Classification (NCBI taxonomy): domain Eukaryota; kingdom Metazoa; phylum Chordata; class Actinopteri; order Salmoniformes; family Salmonidae; genus Salvelinus; species Salvelinus alpinus. Next base: position 43,265,704 of record NC_092109.1, read on the forward strand.
TTCTTGTGGCAACAGGTCACAAATCTTGCTGCTGTGATGGCACACTGTGGAATTTCACCCAGTAGATATGGGAGTTTATCAAAATTGGATTTGTTTTCAAATTCTTTGTGGATCTGTGTAATCTGAGGGAAATATGTCTCTCTAATATGGTCATACATTGGGCAGGAGGTTAGGAAGTGCAGCTCAGTTTCCTCTCTCTGTCTGTCCTCTTTCAGTCTGTGTCTCTCTCCTTCACCCTGCCAGGTTCCTGATCTTAATAAAATGCCTTCTCCCTCTTTCTCTTTGTCTCTTCTTTCTTTTCTTCTATGTTGTCTCTTTCCTCTCTCTCTCTCTCTCTCTCTCCCACTCTCTCTCCTCTCTCCCTCTCTCTCTCTCTCTCTCTCTCTCTCTCTCTCTCTCTCTCCCTCTCTCTCTCTCTCTCTCTCTCTCTCTCTCTCTCTCTCCTCTCTCTCCCTCTTTCTTTTTGTCTCTTCTATTTTGTCTCTCTCCTCTGTCTCTCTCCTCTCTCTCTCTCTCTCTCTCTCTCTCTCTCTCTCTCTCTCTCTCTCTCTCTCCTCTCTCTCTCTCTCTCTCTCTCTTTCGCCATCTGCATCCCTGTCACACGTTTATCCCTTCAAGTTCTCTCCTTCCCGTCTCCTTCCTCCTCCCCCTCCTCCTCTCTCCACCTCTCTCCACCTCCTCCATCTGTTTCTCTCCTTCCCCCTCCTGTTGTGTGTCTTCATAAACATGAGTCTCATGACCTGTAGAAAGGTAAAGGTAACCTCTACAGCAGAAGCTTCCTAACTTTATGAAGTAGTCACTTAACCTAAAGCTGTTATTGGACTTTTCTACTCAAGCAAATAGAGACTCAGACCTAAACAACTGTACGGTACATTTGGAGATGTACTGTTTTTCCGATCTCTCTCTCTCTCTCTCTCTCTCTCTCTCTCTCTCTCTCTCTCTCTCTCTCTCTCTCTCTCTCTCTCTCTCTCTCTCTCTCTCTCTCTCTCTCTCTCTCTCTCTCTCTCTCTCTCTCTCTCTCTCTCTCTCTCTCTCTCTCTCTCTCTCTCTCTCTCTCTCTCTCTCTCTCTCTCTCTCTCTCTCTCTCTCTCTCTCTCTCTCTCTCTCTCTCTCTCTCGTCTTTGATGAATGATTGTAGACAGCAATCTTTCTCTAATCCCCCCTCCCACCCCCCTCTAGTTTAACGTAGGGGAGGAGGGGTGGAAGGGAGGAGGAAGGTGCATCCTAATTGGTTGATTAGCCAGGAACATCCAGATTGTTTAGCTGAGATAAATGACCCTGTGAGGAGCTGGAGAAAACAGACGGGGGAGGGGGGGGTAATTAAGAGCACTTAACAAGTAGAACCACCTCGTTAAGGAACGCCTAATGACAAACTAGGATCTCATTCGAGTCTGGGATGCAAGTAATGATTACTGGATGGGATGACTGACTGTAGCCCAAGGACATGTCCCAAATGGCACCCTATTCCCTATCTAGTGCACTACTTTAGACCAGAGCCCTATGGCACCCTATTCCCTATATATAGTGCACTACTTTAGACCAGAGTCCTATGGAACCCTATTCCCTATATAGTGCACTACTTTAGACCAGAGCCCTATGGCACCCTATTCCCTACATAGTGCACTACTTTAGACCAGAGCCCTATGGCACATTGGTTTGTATGTTACACACTTCTGAAGCTATTTTGCTAGTGCAGAAAGTAGTGTACTAAACCAACAGCAAAACCTCCACCACCTCCTGCATGGTCCCCGAGGATAATACTCTCCCCAGAGTGTGTGTGTGTGTGTGTGTGTGTGTGTGTGTGTGTGTGTGTGTGTGTGTGTGTGTGTGTGTGTGTGTGTGTGTGCGTTGATAAGGGGACGCCTTTCCCCTCCAGGTACGGAAGCAAAGCTTTTCCTGTCTCCCATGAGTCTCTGTTTCTTTGATAAACACACACACACACACCACACACACACACACACACACACACACACACACACACACACACACACACACACACACACACACACACACACACACACACACACACACACACACACACACACACACTCTCTCTCTCTCTCTCTCTGAGGATAGAATTATCCTTGGGCAGCGTTTCCCTAACTCATTCCTGGGGCTCACCCCTGGGTGGATGATTCAGATGAACCCTATTAAACTACACAGCTGATTCAAATAATTCAAATAATCAACTCCTCATCAACGTGTACCCAGGGGAGGCCCCAGGACCGAGTTTGAGAAAACCCCGTCCCAGGGAACCATGCTGGTGGTTGAAGTGCTGTTTTCCTGTTGATTTTGTGCACTAGAAAAAATACTTTCAGGAGAGTGTGTGTGTGTGTGTGTGTGTGTGTGTGTCTCACATTCCATCTGTAGTGTGTGTGTGTGGGGGGGGAGGACGGGTTAGTACTCGCCCCCTCTGTCTATCTGTTCTTTGGACGGAGAGAGAGAAGGACAGTGTTGTGATGACAGGAGTTAAGGTATGGCTGTTCTATTCTCACTCCTCTATTCATCAACTGTTTCCTGTCTTTTATTCGTCTTTCTCCTTCTCTCTCTCGGTCTCTCTCTCTGTGTCTCTTTCTCTCTCTCTCTCTTGGTCTCTCTCTGTGTCTCTGTCTCTCTCTCAGTGTGTCTCTCTCGGTCTCTCTCTCTCGGTCTCTCTCTGTGTCTCTCTCTCTCTCGGTCTCTGTCTCTCTCTCTGTCTCTCTCTCTCTGTCTCTCTTGGTCTCTGTCTCTCTCTCTCTCAGTTTCTCTCTGTCTCTCTCTCTCTCTCTCGGTCTCTGTCTCTCTCTCTCTCGGTCTCTGTCTCTCTCTCGGTCTCGCTCTCTCTCTCGGTTTCTCTCTGTCTCTCTCCTCTCATGCCTTCTCAACTGTTCAGTGACAGATGTCATAGTCCTATGTGCTTGTTGATTGTTTGTTTGTGTGTGTGTCTAATGTTGATGCTGTCTTTCCTTCCACTGACACTCAACAGTAATGTGTGTGCGTGTGTGTGTGTGTGTGTGTGTGTGTGTGTGTGTGTGTGTGTGTGTGTGTGTGTGTGTGTGTGTGTGTGTGTGTGTGTGTGTGTGTGTGTGTGTGTGTGTCTAACCAATGTTGATGTTGCATTTCTGACAGACAGAAAGGCTGACAGTACAGTCCCTACCTTGTCCAGCCACTCAACAACATGCTATATAATAATATAATATAATGTAATTGTGAATAACAGCACCTTGTTTGATTAGTTTGAACAGGGCGAGACATACACGGTGTCATTTCATGTCGTTCTGAAGACCTCTCAACGTGGTTTGTGTCCCAAATTACCCCCTATGTCGTTCTGATGACCTCTCAATGTGGTTTGTGTCCCAAATTATCCCCTATGTCGTTCTGAAGACCTCTCAACGCGGTTTGTGTCCCAAATTATCCCCTATGTCGTTCTGATGACCTCTCAATGTGGTTTGTTTCCCAAATTATCCCCTATGTCGTTCTGAAGACTTCTCAACGCGGTTTGTGCCCCAAATTATTCCCTATGTCGTTCTGATGACCTCTCAATGTGGTTTGTGTCCCAAATTACCCCCTTATTCACGTCATAAGTGCACTACTCTTGACCAGGGCTCCGTTAGGATATAGGAAGTCACTTGGGACAGAGCCAGGTTGTGTTGTCTAGGCGAGTGGGTCCTGCTGGAGTTGAAGACCTACTGGTTGTGTTGTCTAGACGAGTGGGTCCTGCTGGAGTTGAAGACCTACTGGTTGTGTGTATGATAGATGCAGTTAAACACGTTTTTAAAATGTATGTCAGTTGTCAAGTATTTTGTCTGTAATCTCTTTCTGGTTATGTCGAACCCCAGTAAGACTAGCTGTCGCCATTGGCGTCGACTAACGGAGATCCTAATAAATTAAATCAAATCAAAGTGATGACAAAGGGACTTAAAGTTATATTAGTCTTTGATGTCATTTTAGTTAAACAGTAAACCGTTTGATCTCTTCAGACAATCCTCTGCTGAACAGGTCAAATGTAGATAACATGAAGTAGATTGCAGGTGAACTGCTGGTCAAAGACACATAAACAGCATGTATTGGTCCAGCCGCAGCCTTGTTGATTGGTCAATAGAGATCTTTGACCTCTGGGTGTCTGGACATGTGATGTGTTTTCACCTCTAGACAGGTGATGTGTCGGGGTCAAGGATTGACCTGAAGTGTTGATCACTTGAAGTGGATCTTGTGACTCCATCTGCCCTGTCTGTCTGTCTCTCTGTGAGGATGTCATCTGTCTGTCTCTCTCTCTGTGATGATGTAATCTGTCTCTGTCTGTCTCTCTGTGTGATGTCATCGGTCTCTCTCAATGACTCTCTCTCTGTGATGTCATCTGTCTCTCTCTCGGTCTCTCTCTGTATTGATGTCGTCTGTCTCTCTCTGTGTGATGTCATCTGTCTGTCTGTCTCTCTCTCTGTGATGATGTCATCTGTCTCTGTTTGTCTCTCTGTGATGATGTCATCTGTCTCTGTCTGTCTCTCTGTGTGATGTCATCTGTCTCTCTCACTGACTCTCTCTCTGTGATGATAAAGTGACACTATTTTCCTACTTTAGCCGTCCCCTGTGTCAACCCCTCCCATCCTGTTCCGTCCTCATTCAATTTCAATGTAAGGGGCTTTATTGGCCTGGGAACATATGTTGGACAAAGCTGAATGGTACATATTGTGAACCGGACTCTGCTTTTCACCGCTGTATCGATGTCGTGCTGACACAACAAAGATGCGTGGTGGTGTATAAGTACCTCAGATAAGAGCATCTGCTGAGTGACTAAAATGGCGTGTGTGTGTGTGTGTGTGTGTGTGTGTGTGTGTGTGTGTGTGTGTGTGTGTGTGTGTGTGTGTGTGTGTGTGTGTGTGTGTGTGTGTGTGTGTGTGTGTGTGTGTGTGTGTGTGTGTGTGTGTGTGTGTGCGTGCGTGCGTGCGTGTTCCACTGAGAGGGAATGATTTGAAAGGAAAATGACTTGTCTCAGCACGGTAAAACTGGTTTGAACAGTAAACACACCTAAAGTTGGGGAACGCCTACTGTGTGTGGGTACGTGTGTGTGTAAGTGTGCGCGTGCGTGCGTGTGTGACAGAAGACAATGTGATCCACAATGACAACCCGTGACCAGAGTAGACTGACCATTCCAGCCTGTTACTGTCAATGTATAAACCAGAAAGACACTGTGTTATTACTGAGGACTACGGCCGGGGCCCAACAATCTCACCTACCTCACAAATTGTGCACTTGTTCACTTCCCTTCATGGATTTGAAAGGAACTGACTCGTATATGAAACATGGTGGAAACTCCCTATAGCCCTCCACCAATCCAACTCTTTTACGTTTGTGGGGAGGAGTGAATAAGGACACTATGAATGGGGAGGAGTGAATAAGGACACTATGAATGGGGAGGAGTGAATAAGGACACTATGAATGGGGAGGAGTGAATAAGGACACTATGAATGGGGAGGAGTGAATAAGGACACTATGAATGGGGAGTAGTGAATAAGGACACTATGAATGGGGAGGAGTGAATAAGGACACTATGAATGGGGAGGAGTGAATAAGGACACTATGAATGGGGAGGAGTGAATAAGGACACTATGAATGGGGAGGAGTGAATAAGGACACTATGAATGGGGAGTAGTGAATAAGGACACTATGAATGGGGAGGAGTGAATAAGGACACTATGAATGGGGAGGAGTGAATAAGGACACTATGAATGGGGAGGAGTGAATAAGGACACTATGAATGGGGAGTGGTGAATAAGGACACTATGAATGGGGAGGAGTGAATAAGGACACTATGAATGGGGAGGGGTGAATAAGGACACTATGAATGGGGAGGAGTGAATAAGGACACTATGAATGGGGAGGAGTGAATAAGGACACTATGAATGGGGAGGAGTGAATAAGGACACTATGAATGGGGAGGAGTGAATAAGGACACTATGAATGGGGAGTAGTGAATAAGGACACTATGAATGGGGAGTGGTGAATAAGGACACTATGAATGGGGAGGAGTGAATAAGGACACTATGAATGGGGAGTAGTGAATAAGGACACTATGAATGGGGAGTAGTGAATAAGGACACTATGAATGGGGAGTGGTGAATAAGGACACTATGAATGGGGAGGAGTGAATAAGGACACTATGAATGGGGAGGAGTGAATAAGGACACTATGAATGGGGAGGAGTGAATAAGGACACTATGAATGGGGAGGAGTGAATAAGGACACTATGAATGGGGAGGAGTGAATAAGGACACTATGAATGGGGAGGAGTGAATAAGTACACTATGAATGGGGAGGAGTGAATAAGGACACTATGAATGGGGAGGAGTGAATAAGGACACTATGAATGGGGAGGAGTGAATAAGGACACTATGAATGGGGAGGAGTGAATAAGGACACTATGAATGGGGAGGAGTGAATAAGGACACTATGAATGGGGAGGAGTGAATAAGGACACTATGAATGGGGAGGAGTGAATAAGGACACTATGAATGGGGAGGAGTGAATAAGGACACTATGAATGGGGAGGAGTGAATAAGGACACTATGAATGGGGAGGAGTGAATAAGGACACTATGAATGGGGAGGAGTGAATAAGAACACTATGAATGGGGAGGAGTGAATAAGGACACTATGAATGGGGAGGAGTGAATAAGGACACTATGAATGGGGAGGAGTGAATAAGGACACTATGAATGGGGAGGAGTGAATAAGGACACTATGAATGGGGAGGAGTGAATAAGGACACTATGAATGGGGAGTAGTGAATAAGGACACTATGAATGGGGAGGGGTGAATAAGGACACTATGAATGGGGAGGAGTGAATAAGGACACTATGAATGGGGAGGAGTGAATAAGGACACTATGAATGGGGAGTAGTGAATAAGGACACTATGAATGGGGAGGAGTGAATAAGGACACTATGAATGGGGAGGAGTGAATAAGGACACTATGAATGGGGAGGAGTGAATAAGGACACTATGAATGGGGAGGAGTGAATAAGGACACTATGAATGGGGAGGAGTGAATAAGGACACTATGAATGGGGAGTAGTGAATAAGGACACTATGAATGGGGAGTAGTGAATAAGGACACTATGAATGGGGAGGAGTGAATAAGGACACTAAGAATGGGGAGGAGTGAATAAGGACACTATGAATGGGGAGGAGTGAATAAGGACACTATGAATGGGGAGGGGTGAATAAGGACACTATGAATGGGGAGTAGTGAATAAGGACACTATGAATGGGGAGGGGTGAATAAGGACACTATGAATGGGGAGGAGTGAATAAGGACACTATGAATGGGGAGTAGTGAATAAGGACACTATGAATGGGGAGGGGTGAATAAGGACACTATGAATGGGGAGGGGTGAATAAGGACACTATGAATGGGGAGGAGTGAATAAGGACACTATGAATGGGGAGGAGTGAATAAGGACACTATGAATGGGGAGGAGTGAATAAGGACACTATGAATGGGGAGTAGTGAATAAGGACACTATGAATGGGGAGGGGTGAATAAGGACACTATGAATGGGGAGGAGTGAATAAGGACACTATGAATGGGGAGTAGTGAATAAGGACACTATGAATGGGGAGGAGTGAATAAGGACACTATGAATGGGGAGGAGTGAATAAGGACACTATGAATGGGGAGTAGTGAATAAGGACACTATGAATGGGGAGGAGTGAATAAGGACACTATGAATGGGGAGGAGTGAATAAGGACACTATAAATGGGGAGGAGTGAATAAGGACACTATGAATGGGGAGGAGTGAATACGGACACTATGAATGGGGAGGAGTGAATAAGGACACTATGAATGGGGAGGAGTGAATAAGGACACTATGAATGGGGAGGAGTGAATAAGGACACTATGAATGGGGAGGAGTGAATAAGGACACTATGAATGGGGAGGAGTGAATAAGGACACTATGAATGGGGAGTAGTGAATAAGGACACTATGAATGGGGAGGAGTGAATAAGGACACTATGAATGGGGAGGAGTGAATAAGGACACTATGAATGGGGAGGAGTGAATAAGGACACTATGAATGGGGAGGAGTGAATAAGGACACTATGAATGGGGAGTAGTGAATAAGTTTGTTCTGAACCATGTGTCATCTATAGTCCAGGGTCTAGTAGTCCAGTCCAGGGTCTAGTAGTCCAGTCCAGGGTCTTATAGTCCAGTCCAGGGTCTAGTAGTCCAGTCCAGGGTCTAGTAGTCCAGTCCAGGGTCTAGTAGTCCAGTCCAGGGTCTAGTAGTCCAGTCCAGGGTCTAGTAGTCCAGTCCAGGGTCTTATAGTCCAGTCCAGGGTCTAGTAGTCCAGTCCAGGGTCTAGTAGTCCAGTCCAGGGTCTTATAGTCCAGTCCAGGGTCTAGTAGTCCAGTCCAGGGTCTAGTAGTCCAGTCCATGGTCTAGTAGTCCAGTCCATGGTCTAGTAGTCCAGTCAAAGGGGCTAGTAGTCCAGTCCATGGTCTAGTAGTCCAATCCAGGGTCTAGTAGTCCAGACCAGGGTCTAGTAGTCCAGTTCATGGTCGAGTAGTCCAGTCCAGGGTCTAGTAGTCTAGTCCAGGGTCTAGTATTCCAGTCCAGGGTCTAGTAGTCCAGACCAGGGTCTAGTAGTCCAGTTCATGGTCGAGTAGTCCAGTCCAGGGTCTAGTAGTCTAGTCCAGGGTCTAGTATTCCAGTCCAGGGTCTAGTAGTCCAGTCCAGGGTCTAGTAGTCCAGTCCAGGGTCTAGTAGTCCAGTCCAGGGTCTTATAGTCCAGTCCATGGTCTAGTAGTCCAGTCCAGGGTCTAGTAGTCCAGTCCATGGTCTAGTAGTCCAGTCCATGGTCTAGTAGTCCAGTCCATGGTCTAGTAGTCCAGTCCAGGGTCTAGTAGTCCAGTCCATGGTCTAGTAGTCCAGTCCAGTCCATGGTCTAGTAGTCCAGTCCAGTCCAGGGTCTAGTAGTCCAGTCCAGTCCAGGGTCTAGTAGTCCAGTCCAGGGTCTAACAGTCCAGTCCAGGGTCTAGTAGTCCAGTCCATGGTCTAGTAGTCCAGTCCATGGTCTAGTAGTCCAGTCCAGTCCAGGGTCTAGTAGTCCAGTCCAGTCCAGGGTCTAGTAGTCCAGTCCAGTCCAGGGTCTAGTAGTCCAGTCCAGGGTCTAACAGTCCAGTCCATGGTCTAGTAGTCCAGTCCATGGTCTAGTAGTCCAGTCCAGTCCATGGTCTAGTAGTCCAGTCCAGTCCAGGGTCTAGTAGTCCAGTCCAGTCCATGGTCTAGTAGTCCAGTCCAGGGTCTAGTAGTCCAGTCCATGGTCTAGTAGTCCAGTCCATGGTCTAGTAGTCCAGTCCAGGGTCTAGAGTCCAGTCCAGGGTCTAACAGTCCAGTCCCTGACTGCATATCACTCCTGTATCTCACACCTACATATCACTCATCACCCCTGACTGCATATCACTCCTGTATCTCACACCTACATATCACTCATCACCCCTGACAGCATATCACTCCTGTATCTCACACCTCCTACATATCACCCATCACCCCTGACTGCATATCACTCCTGTATCTCACACCTACATATCACTCATCACCCCTGACTGCATATCACTCCTGTATCTCACACCTACATATCACTCATCACCCCTGACAGCATATCACTCCTGTATCTCACACCTCCTACATATCACTCATCACCCCTGACTGCATATCACTCCTGTATCTCACACCTCCTACATATCACTCATCACCCCTGACAGCATATCACTCCTGTATCTCACACCTCCTACATATCACTCATCACCCCTGACAGCATATCACTCCTGTATCTCACACCTCCTACATATCACTCATCACCCATGACTGCATATCACTCCTGTATCTCACACCTACATATCACTCATCACCCCTGACAGCATATCACTCCTGTATCTCACACCTCCTACATATCACTCATCACCCCTGACTGCATATCACTCCTGTATCTCACACCTACATATCACTCATCACCCCTGACTGCATATCACTCCTGTATCTCACACCACCTACATATCACTCAACACCCCTGACTGCATATCACTCCTGTATCTCACACCTCCTACATATCACTCATCACCCCTGACAGCATATCACTCCTGTATCTCACACCTCCTACATATCACTCAACACCCCTGACTGCATATCACTCCTGTATCTCACACCTCCTTCGTATCTTAGCTCAGCTGAATGTAAGTCAAGCACATCTTCAT
>NC_092109.1:43280936-43418436 GCF_045679555.1 Salvelinus alpinus
CACAACACAGAAGTCACAACACAACAGTCACAACACAGTCACAACACACAACAGTCACAACACAACACAGTCACAACACAACAGTCAAAACACAATCACAACACACCACCCTCTCAGATATTAACACATGAATGCACCTGAACCCAAACTCACACAGATGAACTAATTATGTTTGTGTTGTGAATGCTCACACTCACTGTCACACGCCCTAAACCCTGTCTCCTCTCTCCTGCAGGACCTGGGCTGTCTGATAGGGCGCTACCTGACCCCTCTGCAGAAGGAGAGCTTCCTCACCCAGGATGAGGTAGGTTCAAAGGTCATCTGATAGACACCCTGCCTGCTACTGGGTGATCATAACTGTGGATCGGGTGGTATTCATTAGGGCACACCGTAGCAAAATGTATTCAACTTATTGGACACATTCAGGATCTCTTTTTTTAGGACGTTTTTTTTTCTTCTCCCATTTTGGAATAAAGATCTCTATGTCGGTGGGTATTAAATAGTGATTATACGTGGGATACATCATGTGATGTGTTTACATCACAATACATTTTAAGAGTAATTGCGAAGAAAGATGGTTACCGTTGCTATGCTACCTCCTCCAGCTGGACGTCCTGTTCGGTAACCTAGGAGAGATGCTTCAGTTCCAGGTTGAGTTCCTGAAGACTCTAGAAGACGGGACCAGACTGGTCGCCGACCTGGACAAGCTGGAGAGAGTAGAACAGTTTAAGGTACAATCACATTTTCCTATGGGTCCTGGTCAACAGTGGTGTATTATGGGTCCTGGTCAACAGTAGTGCACTATGGGTCCTGGTCAACAGTAGTGCACTATGGGTCCTGGTCAACAGTAGAGCACTATGGGTCCTGGTCAACAGTACTGCACTATGGGTCCTGGTCAACAGTGGTGCATTATGGGTCCTGGTCAACAGTAGTTCACTATGGGTCCTGGTCAACAGTAGTGCATTATGGGTCCTGGTCAACAGTTGTGTATTATGGGTCCTGGTCAACAGTAGTGCACTATGGGTCCTGGTCAACAGTGGTGCACTATGGGACCTGGTCAACAGTGGTGCACTATGGGTCCTGGTCAACAGTAGTACACTATGGGTCCTGGTCAACAGTGGTGCACTATGGGTCCTGGTCAACAGTAGTGCACTATGGGTCCTGGTCAACAGTAGTACACTATGGGACTGGTCAACAGTGGTACACTATGGGTCCTGGTCAACAGTAGTGCACTATGGGTCCTGGTCAACAGTAGAGCACTATGGGTCCTGGTCAACAGTAGAGCACTATGGGTCCTGGTCAACAGTAGTGCACTATGGGTCCTGGTCAACAGTAGTGCACTATGGGTCCTGGTCAACAGTAGTGCACTATGGGTCCTGGTCAACAGTAGTGCACTATGGGTCCTGGTCAACAGTAGTGCACTATGGGTCCTGGTCAACAGTAGTATACTATGGGTCCTGGTCAACAGTAGTGCACTATGGGTCCTGGTCAACAGTAGTGCACTATGGGTCCTGGTCAACAGTAGTGCACTATGGGTCCTGGTCAACAGTAGTGCACTATGGGTCCTGGTCAACAGTAGTGCACTATGGGCCCTGGTCAACAGTAGTGCACTATGGGTCCTGGTCAACAGTAGTGTACTATGGGTCCTGGTCAACAGTAGTGCACTATGGGTCCTGGTCAACAGTAGTGCACTATGGGTCCTGGTCAACAGTAGTCCACTATGGGTCCTGGTCAACAGTAGTACACTATGGGGTCCTGGTCAACAGTAGTACACTATGGGTCCTGGTCAACAGTGGTGCACTATGGGTCCTGGTCAACAGTAGTGCACTATGGGTCCTGGTCAACAGTAGTGCACTATGGGTCCTGGTCAACAGTAGTGCACTATGGGTCCTGGTCAACAGTAGTGCACTATGGGCCCTGGTCAACAGTAGTGCACTATGGGTCCTGGTCAACAGTAGTGTACTATGGGTCCTGGTCAACAGTAGTGCACTATGGGTCCTGGTCAACAGTAGTGCACTATGGGTCCTGGTCAACAGTAGTCCACTATGGGTCCTGGTCAACAGTAGTACACTATGGGGTCCTGGTCAACAGTAGTACACTATGGGTCCTGGTCAACAGTGGTGCACTATGGGTCCTGGTCAACAGTAGTGCACTATGGGTCCTAGTCAACAGTAGTGCACTAACCTATGGGTCCTAGTCAAAAGTAGTGCACTAACCTATGGGCCCTGGTCTAAAGTAGTGCCCAATATATAGAGAATAGGGCTCTGGTCTAAAGTAGTGCACTATATAGGGAATAGGGTGCCATAGGGCTCTGACCTAAAGTAGTGCACTATATAGGGAATAGGGTGCCATTTGGGGCGCAGGTGTGTGTGTGTGTGTGTGTGTGTGTGTGTGTGTGTGTGTGTGTGTGTGTGTGTGTGTGTGTGTGTGTGTGTGTGTGTGTGTGTGTGTGTGTGTGTGTGTGTATATTATATATATAACCTGCATATCTAAGGGAAATATAAAATATGTGTTAGATTTCATGTTATTTAGAATAAATTATATTTCATATTATTGAGAATAAATTGTATTTCATAGTCTACATCTCTTTGTCCAGAAAGTGCTGTTCTCTCTGGGTGGATCGTTCCTGTACTACGCCGACCGCTTCAAGATCTACAGCGCTTTCTGTGCCAGCCACACCAAGGTCCCCAAGGTCCTGGCCAAAGGTACGGTAGACTGTATTGTATTAGTACTACGTAGTAACACATATAGGTGCCCTAGCTAACTGCTTGTTTTTAAGATATACACTGACACAACTAAGGTCCTGGCCAAAGGTACGGTACACTGTATTCTATTAGTACTACGTAGTAACACATATAGGTGCCCTAGCTAACTGCTTGTTTTTGAGATATATACTGACACAACTAAGGTCCTGGACGAAGGTACGGTACACTGTATTGTATTAGTACTACGTAGTAACACATATAGGTGCCCTAGCTAACTGCTTGTTTTTAAGATATACACTGACACAACTAAGGTCCTGGCCAAAGGTACGGTGCACTGTATTGTATTAGTACTACGTAGTAACACATATAGGTGCCCTAGCTAACTGCTTGTTTTTGAGATATATACTGACACAACTAAGGTCCTGGCCAAAGGTACGGTACACTGTATTGTATTAGTACTACGTAGTAACACATATAGGTGCCCTAGCTAACTGCTTGTTTTTAAGATATACACTGCCACAGCTAAGGTCCTGGCCAAAGGTACGGTACACTGTATTGTATTAGTACTACGTAGTAACACATATAGGTACCCTAGCTAACTGCTTGTTTTTAAGATATACACTGCCACAACTAAGGTCCTGGCCAAAGGTACGGTACACTGTATTGTATTAGTACTATGTAGTAACACATATAGGTGCCCTAGCTAACTGCTTGTTTTTAAGATATACACTGCCACAACTAAGGTCCTGGACGAAGGTATGGTGCACTGTATTGTATTAGTACTACGTAGTAACACATATAGGTACCCTAGCTAACTGCTTGTTTTTAAGATATACACTGCCACAACTAAGGTCCTGGACGAAGGTATGGTGCACTGTATTGTATTAGTACTACGTAGTAACACATATAGGTACCCTAGCTAACTGCTTGTTTTTAAGATATAGACTGCCACAACTAAGGTCCTGGCCAAAGGTACGGTACACTGTATTGTATTAGTACTACGTAGTAACACATATAGGTGCCCTAGCTAACTGCTTGTTTTTAAGATATACACTGACACAACTAAGGTCCTGGACGAAGGTCCTTTCACATTCGATCGTGCTGGAAAAACATCAATATTATATTGTACGGTTGTCTCACGATGTCTCTCTCTCTGCTCTCTGTCTCTCTCTGTCCTCTCTCTCTTGCTCTCTGTCTCTCTGTCTCTCTCTCTGTCTCTCGTCTAACACTATGGAGGTTGGGGTTTGAGGGGGGGGGGGGGGTTTCATGTTCATGTCCTTGTTGTAGAGTTAATTGTGATTTCTGTATTGTCTGTGGTCCAGCTAAGACAGACGCAGACTTCAAGGCGTTCCTAGCAGAGAGGAACCCTAAACAGCAACACTCCTCAACCCTGGAGTCCTACCTGATCAAACCCATCCAGAGAGTCCTGAAGTACCCACTACTACTGAGAGAGCTGTACTCACTGACTGACCCCGACAGTGAAGAACACTATCACCTGAATGGTAAGGAGGGAGGGAGGGGGAGGGGGGAGGGAGGTGAGGGGGGGAGGGAGGGGGGAGAGGTGTGTATGTGTGTGTGTGTGTGTGTGTGTGTGTGTGTGTGTGGTGTGTGGTGTGTGGTGTGTGGTGTGTGTGTGTGTGTGTGTGTGTGTGTGTGTGTGTGTGTGTGTGTGTGTGTGTGTGTGTGTGTGTGCGCGTTGTCACGGTTTGTAACCTCTGCTTTTTCTCCTCGTCTTCCTCAGTTGCGATGAAGGCCATGAACAAGGTGGCCAGTCACATCAATGAGATGCAGAAACTTCACGAGGAGTACGGGGCCGTGTTTGACCAGCTCATCAATGAGATGACCGCAGAAAAGAAGGAGGTCACTCATCACCATAGATTTAGTTTAACACATATTCATGATTAATAGTCCTTAGAACAATAATGTATTAAAGTCTATGTAAATCCCAGATTTTTTAATCTTCTAACAAAATTCTATTATAATTCAAATATATCCTAATGTAAGTCTTGAATACCATTTCCACCAGGATTTCCATGAGACTTATCCATATCTGTGTGTATGTCTCAGGTATCCGATCTATCCATGGGCGATCTTCTCCTCCACTCCACCCTGGTGTGGATCAATCCTCCAGCCTCCCTGGTCAAGGGCAAAAAGGACCCTGAGCTGGCTACCTTCGGTAGGGGTTACACTCACTACTAGACACTGGGGATCCATATAGGGCCTATTACTAAGGGCCTCCTTCTTAAGGCCTTTGCAGACCATACGATTTTTAACCGTCCCAGATAAAAAATGTCCACGTTGTGGGGAAGATTCTCAGGTGGTAAACGAGTGTTGGAACGTCTTGGCTGGTTCAGTGTGACAGGGTCTAGGTCTGCTGATTCAGTACCACTACGTCTTGGCTGGTTCAGTGAGACAGGGTCTAGGTCTGCTGATTCAGTACCACTTCGTCTTGGCTGGTTCAGTGAGACAGGGTCTAGGTCTGCTGATTCAGTACCACTACGTCTTGGCTGGTTCAGTGTGACAGGGTCTAGGTCTGCTGATTCAGTACCACTACGTCTTGGCTGGTTCAGTGAGACAGGGTCTAGGTCTGCTGATTCAGTACCACTACGTCTTGGCTGGTTCAGTGAGACAGGGTCTAGGTCTGCTGATTCAGTACCACTACGTCTTGGCTCCTCGTTCAGTGAGACAGGGTCTGCTGGTTCAGTACCACTACATCTTGGTTCCTCGTTCAGTGAGACAGGGTCTGCTGATTCAGTACCACTACGTCTTGGTTCCTCGTTCAGTGTAACAGGGTCTAGGTCTGCTGATTCAGTACCACTACGTCTTGACTGGTTCAGTGTGACAGGGTCTAGGTCTGCTGATTCAGTACCACTACGTCTTGGCTCCTCGTTCAGTGAGACAGGGTCTGCTGGTTCAGTACCACTACATCTTGGTTCCTCGTTCAGTGAGACAGGGTCTGCTGATTCAGTACCACTACGTCTTGGTTCCTCGTTCAGTGTAACAGGGTCTAGGTCTGCTGATTCAGTACCACTACGTCTTGGCTCCTCGTTCAGTGAGACAGGGTCTAGGTCTGCTGGTTCAGTACCACTACGTCTTGGCTGGTTCAGTGTGACAGGGTCTAGGTCTGCTGGTTCAGTACCACTACGTCTTGGCTCCTCGTTCAGTGAGACAGGGTCTAGGTCTGCTGATTCAGTACCACTACGTCTTGACTGGTTCAGTGTGACAGGGTCTAGGTCTGCTGATTCAGTACCACTACGTCTTGACTGGTTCAGTGTGACAGGGTCTAGGTCTGCTGATTCAGTACCACTACGTCTTGGCTGGTTCAGTGAGACAGGGTCTAGGTCTGCTGATTCAGTACCACTACGTCTTGGCTGGTTCAGTGTGACAGGGTCTAGGTCTGCTGATTCAGTACCACTACGTCCGGTCTCAGGCTCCGACAAAGTTTGTACGTGAAAACTATTTTTTTGAAGATACATATTTTCACTCGCACATAAGCGTAAATAAAATTTAAAAAAGATAAAGTACTTCCAGGTCACCGAATTTTCGAGAAATTGTACAAAATAAAAGTTCCCCACGTAAAAATAGAAAAGTGTCAATAAATGTCTAAACATTAACAATGATTTATATTTCTTAATATTCTTAATATATATTTCTTAATAAAGTGACATTTGCATTACATTTGAATAATATAGCAAAAAAATCAAAACGATTCTAGTTGCAACAGTAAAAGTATTTGCGGGGAATACTCAGGGAATACTCAGGGAATACTCAGTCTGTAGGATGTATACATGGTGTCATGCTCAGATCAAATACACTTCTGCGGTCGACCCGGAAGTGTATTCACCCCCCCCCCCCCCTCCTCTCTCTCTGTTTGCTGTCGTACAGTAGCCTCGCAAGCCAATCGCAGAATGTGATCACAAAACTGAAGCAAATCGTACAATCTGGCCAGGTTTATATCAAGATTTTAATTCGGGAACGTCGCACAGTGTGACGTGATAATCGTAAAAAGACTGAAATACGACGTACACTCTGCAAAAGACCTTTAATAATGAAATCCCATTGTATATCTGAAAGTAGTGAAGAAATGATGTACATTTAGGCTGTATCGCCTGTCAAACATTCTCCATGTTGACGATCGTAATGATTTTGTGAAGGTTAAAACTCTCTCATACTCTTGTCTTGCAAGACCAGCTAGGTTATTGACTGTAGCACAGTGTTTCTGGAGAACCTACAGTGTTCAGCCACTTTAAGGTATTAATAGACCACGTTACAACCTCCAAGGACTTTTCCCAGGCCAGGCATTAGTAGAACAGAACAGAGTGAGTGGGTGAGAGCTTTTCCCAGGCCAGGCATTAGTAGAAGAGAACAGAGTGAGTGGGTGAGAGCTTTTCCCAGGCCAGGCATTAGTAGAAGAGAACAGAGTGAGTGGGTGAGAGCTTTACCCAGGCCAGGCATTAGTAGATGAGAACAGAGTGAGTGGGTGAGAGCTTTTCCCAAGCCAGTGGTGCATTTTAATTATTGTGTTAGTGGTTAGTGTTGTGTTAGTGGTTAGTATTAGGGTTGTGTGTTACTGGTTAGTATTAGGGGCATGTGTTAGTGGCTTCTACAAGGGAGATTTTCTCAAATGCTAACCCCTAATAGCATACATGTTGTTTGTAAATCGTCTTTAGTAAATGCTTTACAATGTGGTATGAAATTATGTGCTATTCTAATGCTCTTCCCTTTAACCTCCCCCCCTCCATCTATATCCCCCTACCTTCCTCCTCCCTCTCTCCCCCTACCTTCCTCCTCCCTCTCTCTATCTCTCTCCCCCTACCTTTGTCTCCATCTCTCTCCATCTATATCCCCCTACCTTCCTCCTCCATCTCTCTCCCCCTACCTTCCTCCTCCCTCTCTCCATCTCTCTCCCCCTACCTTCCTCCTCCCTCTCTCCCCCTACCTTCCTCCTCCCTCTCTCCATCTCTCCTCCATCTCTCTCTCCCTACCTTCCTCCTCCCTCTCTCCATCTCTCCTCCATCTCTCTCTCCCTACCTTCCTCCTCCCTCTCTCCATCTCTCTCCCCCTACCTCCCTCTCTCCATCTCTCTCTCCCTACCTTCCTCCTCCCTCTCTCCATCTCTCTCCCCCTACCTTCCTCCTCCCTCTCTCTATCTCTCTCCCCCTACCTTTGTCTCCATCTCTCTCCTTCTTCCAGTGTTCAAGACTGCGGTGGTCTTTGTGTACAGAGATCGCTGCAAGCAGAAGAAGAAGCTTGTGAGTGTTTCTTTACCTCTGCTACTATACTGCTGGGGGGCCCGTGTCCTAGAGGGCCTTTCGGAATGCTTTTAGTTTTGAACAGACACAATGGGGTCACCCGCAGAGTGGATCTGGGTTAATGCTGCTCTTAAGTCTCCATGTGAAAGTTAAAAGGGTTGAGTGCTCCAATACAATATGCACTTTCCGTACGCTCCATAAAGTAGAGGGGAACTGTTTATTAGATACAGTATCATTACACTACATAAAGTAGAGGGGACTGTTTAGATACAGTATCATTATACTACATAAAGTAGAGGAGACTGTTTAGATACAGTATCATTACACACACACTTGCCTGTAGCAAACCTTGCTCTAAAAGTGTGTGTGTGTGTGTGTGTGTGTGTGTGTGTGTGTGTGTGTGTGTGTGTGTGTGTGTGTGTGTGTGTGTGTGTGTGTGTGTGTGTGTGTGTGTGTGTGTGTGTGTGTGTCTCTCTCTCTCTTTCAGGGCGGGTCTCATCGTCCTGCTGTGTCAGATGACAGAGTCCCGTTCCTTTTCCGTCACATGATCTCAACAGACGCCCTACAAGTCCGCGCCCTCACAAGTATGTGTTTTTAGCCCTTTACTCTACCTGATCCCTCCACCTTTCTGCTTTCCTCTCTACACCCCTCTCACCCTCCATTAGACAGGTCTTCACGGGTCCTAAAAAGTTGGATCGGTTCCGAAATGTACCTGGGGCTATCACATCCGCACTCGATATGCATGAATATATTTTTTATAATGTACAGACTCGTTCCGAACGGACCCGATGACAACTAGACCTGTTTCCTTTTAGACCTGGTCTGATCCGAGTGAGGGAAGCAGCAGAAAAGTAATTATTTAAGCTACTTTATTAAGCGGAGCTGATAAGGCGTGAGAGAAGGGAGGTAGAGAGAGGTGCCGATCTAGTAGGCGGGTGAATGGCCGTACTGTGAGAGAGTGACACAGGGAGGGAGAGAGAGGTGCCGTACTGTGAGTGAGTGACACAGGGAGGGAGAGAGAGGTGCCTTACTGTGAGTGAGTGACACAGGGAGGGAGAGAGAGGTGCCTTACTGTGAGAGAGTGACACAGGGAGGGAGAGAGAGGTGCCTTACTGTGAGAGAGTGACACAGGGAGGGAGAGAGAGGTGCCTTACTGTGAGAGAGTGACACAGGGAGGGAGAGAGAGGTGCCTTACTGTGAGAGAGTGACACAGGGAGGGAGAGAGAGGTGCCTTACTGTGAGTCAGTGACACAGGGAGGGAGAGAGAGGTGCCTTACTGTGAGAGAGTGACACAGGGAGGGAGAGAGAGGTGCCTTACTGTGAGAGAGTGACACAGGGAGGGAGAGAGAGGTGCCTTACTGTGAGTGAGTGACACAGGGAGGGAGAGAGAGGTGCCTTACTGTGAGAGAGTGACACAGGGAGGGAGAGAGAGGTGCCTTACTGTGAGTGAGTGACACAGGGAGGGAGAGAGAGGTGCCTTGCTGTGAGAGAATGACACAGGGAGGGAGAGAGAGGTGCCTTACTGTGAGTGAGTGACACAGGGAGAGAGAGACCGCAACCAACCAAGCCGACTCGAGCTATAGTAGACTAATAGTTGCCATAGCTAGGTTATTTATCATCCAATACAATGACGTAGTACCTGTCTTGACTGCATCAAACCCGGGAGAAGCTAGTTAAGCTAGCTAACGTTAGCGAGCTCGGCTAATTTATCATCCAATACAATGGCGTAGTACCTGTCTTGACTGCATCAAACTCGGGAGAAGCTAGTTAAGCTAGCTAACGTTAGCTAGAAAGGCTAATTTCTCATTCTACAGTTATCAACAACTCCATTCAGAACATTAAGTAGCAGCCCTGTTGGCTCTTGGTCGTTATTAGCTGTCCTTCCCCTTTAACTATTAATTCCGTCATTTTAATTCCATCTACCATTGATTAGATATCTCCTAACGTTTGCCACACGGAGGTTCTGTGACTGCAGCCTACTGTCGCTTTGATGAGTTATGATTGGGTAACCACAACAAACTATTTGTGCCCCAGACTCGTGACAATCATATCCGACCCAGACCCGTGACAATCAGATCCGACCCAGACTCGTGACAATCAGATCAGATCCGACCCAGACTCGTGACAATCAGATCAGATCCGACCCAGACTCGTGACAATCAGATCAGATCAGATCCGACCCAGACCTGTGACAATCAGATCAGATCAGATCCGACCCAGACCCGTGACAATCAGATGCGACCCAGACCCGTGACAATCAGATCAGATCCGACCCAGACCCGTGACAATCAGATCCGACCCAGACCCGTGACAATCAGATCAGATCCGACCCAGACCCGTGACAATCAGATCAGATCCAACCCAGACTCGTGACAATCAGATCAGATCCGACCCAGACTCGTGACAATCAGATCAGATCCGACCCAGACCCGTGACAATCAGATCAGATCCAACCCAGACTCGTGACAATCAGATCAGATCCGACCCAGAACCGTGACAATCAGATCAGATCCGACCCAGACCCGTGACAATCAGATCAGATCCGACCCAGACCCGTGACAATCAGATCAGATCCGACCCAGACCCGTGACAATCAGATCAGATCCGACCCAGAACCGTGACAATCAGATCAGATCCGACCCAGACCCGTGACAATCAGATCAGATCCGACCCAGACCTGGGTCCCTGTTCACTCCATTTGACCTGTCCCTCTATCGTTTTACCTGTCCCTTTTTCCTCCTTCATTTTACCTGTCCTACTCCATCCATCATTCTGCCTCTCATCTCTCTTCCTCCTATTCTTCTTCCACTAGATAGTAGGGATTTAAGGCGACGTTGATAACTCTCTCTCCCTGCTCTCTCTCTCTGCTGTCTCTCTCTTTGCTCTCTCTCTCTGCTCTCTCTCTGCTCTCTCTGCGCTCTCTCTCTCTCTGCTCACTCTCTCTCTGCTCTCTCTCTCTGCTCTCTCGCTTTCTGCTCTCTCTCTCTTTCTCCCTCCCTCTCTCCCTCTCTTTCTCTCCTTGCTAGACTCCGAGGGTACAGCGGTGTGTGAGATAGTTCACGTGAGGTCAGAGTCTGAGGGGAGACCAGAGAGAACCTTTCACCTGTGCTGCAGGTGAGTTTTGACATCACAACTGTGTGGCTGACGTCACGTCGAGAACACATTTCAAATACCTATCTGTTTAAACATATAGCTATTTTCAATTAAATGAAACGTATTCATGTATCAATTCAATAAAATACAGAAAAACACATATTGCAGCACAATTACACGTGTGTGCTTTGTGTGATTGTGTGTGTTTACATAATTGTGTGTATTGTGTGCTTGTGTACAGGTTTACATGAATGTGTGTATTGTGTACTTGTCTGTCTGTCTGTCTGTCTGTCTGTCTGTCTGTCTGTCTGTCTGTCTGTCTGTCTGTCTGTCTGTCTGTCTGTCTGTCTGTCTGTCTGTCTGTCTGTCTGTCTGTCTGTCTGTCTGTGCCTATGTGCACAAGTGTCTAATATATTTGGGTGTATATTTCTAATGTATTTTGTGTATGTGTCTTTAACGTGTCCATGTCCCTGACCCCAGTTCTGTGGAGAGTAAGAAGGACTTCCTGAAGACAGTCCACTCCATCCTGAGGGATAAACAACGACGGCAGCTGATGAAGACTGAGTCTCTACCCCCCAACCAGCAGTATGTCCCCTTCGGAGGAAAACGCCTCTGTAACCTCAAGGGAAACAGACCGGCAATGAACAGAGCAGGTAGGTGATTCCTCTGTAACCTCAAGGGAAACAGACCAGCCTTTCCTTGTAAACTATCAACTTCAGTGTAGCGTTATGTCTCTCCCCTGTTTCTCTGTGTAGTGTGTTACTGCATTTTAATTTGTCTATGTACTGTAATGTACTAACACTCTTACCTCTCTCTCACACCTCTCTCTCGCTCTCACATCTCTCTGTCTCCTGTCCTCTTTCTCTCTCTCATGTCCTTCTCGCTCCCCCTCTCTCTCGTTCCCTTCTCTCTTTCTCTCTCCTGTCCCTCTCGCTCTCTCTCTCTCCTGTCCTTCTCTCTCTCGACCCTCTCTCTCTCTCTCTCCTGACCCTCTCTCTCTCTCTCTCTCTCTCTCTCTCTCTCTCTCTCTCTCTCTCTCTCTCTCTCTCTCTCTCTCTCTCTCTCTCTCTCTCTCTCTCTCTCTCTCTCTCTCTCTCTCTCTCTCTCTCTCTCTCTCTCTCTCTCTCTCTCTCTCTCTCTCTCTCTCCTGTCCCTCTCTCCCTTCTCTCTTTCTCTCTCCTGTCCCTCTCGCTCTCTCTCTCCTGTCATTCTCTCTCCTTCTCATCTCGCTCCCCTTTCTCTCTCTCTCTTTCATCTCTCTCTCCCGACCCTCTCTCTCGACCCTCTCTCTCTCTCCTGGCCCTCTTTCTCTCTCTCTCTCTCCTGTCCCTCTCTCCCTCTCTCTTTCTTATCTCTCTCTCTCTCTCCTGTCCCTCCCTCTTCCTGTCCCTCTCTTTCTCCCCCCCCCTCTCTCTCGCTTTCTCTCCTGTCCATTTCTTTCTCTCCAATCTCTCTCCCTCTCTCTCTCTCTCTCCCTCTAGTCTCAGCCCCGTCTCGGACCCTTGGTCGCAGGAAGCTGGTTAGGAATCGATTCATCATTGACACCGACCTCGTTCTCCATGACAACCACGAAGACTCTGACTCTAACCCCTCCCACTCTACCCATGACCATTCCCACCAGCCTCCACATTCCCATAACCTCCTGCCTCCTACCCAGAAGCCTCAGCAGCGGACGCTGGTGGTGACTGGAGGCGACACGGACCGCTGGGTGGAGGAACAGTTCGACCTGGGCTGCTACGATGACCAGGGAGGAGTGACGGGGGAGGAGAGGAGGATGGAGGGAGGGATAGAGGGAAGGATGGAGGGAGGGATAGAGGGAAGGATGGAGGTGAAAGAGACGGACATTCTGAGCGACGATGACGAGTACTGCAAGTCAGTCAGGGCTTCGTCAGCCGAATCCAGCCTCCTGGAGGAGAGGATGGAGGGAGCAACTCTAGAGGAGAGGAGCAAAGACAAGGACAGAGGGGTAGAAGAGGAGGAGGAGGGAAAGAAAGATGAGAGGAGACAGAACGGAGAGGTAGAGGAAGAGAGGAGGAGCTCCCAGGGCATTTTCCAAGAGGACGAGGGGGGTGAAAGGGGTGAGTTACAGGTAGACTCTGACTCCCCCGTCCCTCCCCCCTCACGGTCCCCCGCCCCCCCGGCGAAGATTACCCCCCTCAGGAAGCAATGGGCCGCGGAGGGCGTGGCCGGGAAGCAGTGTTCCGTGGAGCGAGTGGCCGAGAGGGACCACTGTGATGTCATCTGGGTGCGACGCGAAGACTATGCCAACGGAGGGAACAACGACGTCTTCTGAGACTGAGGAAGGGATGAACAACAGAAAGAGAGGAAGAGAAGAGATCAACGCCTTCTAGGGAGAAGAGGATATGACACACGGCATATGACAGACGGGATATGACAGACGGGACATGACACACGGCATATGACAGACGGGATACGACAGACGGGACATGACAGACGGGATAAGACAGACGGGACATGACAGACGGGATAAGACAGACGGGACATGACAGACGGGATATGACAGACGGGACATGACAGACGGGACATGACAGACGGGATAAGACAGACAGGACATGACAGATGGGACAAGACAAACAGGATATGACAGACGGGATATGACAGACAGGATATAACAGACAGGATATGACAGATGGGATATGACAGATGGGATATGACAGACGGGATATGACAGACGGGATAAAACAGACGGGACATGACAGATGGGATAAGACAGACGGGCTAAAACAGATGGGCTAAGACAGACGGGACATGACAGACGGGACAAGACAGACGGGCTAAAACAGACGGGATAAGACAGACGGGATATGACAGATGGGATAAGACAGACGGGATATGACAGACGGGATAAGACAGACGGGATATGACAGACGGGATAAGACAGACGGGATATGACAGACGGGATATGACAGACGGGACATGACAGACGGGATAAAACAGACGGGACATGACAGATGGGATATGACAGACGGGATATGACAGACGGGACATGACAGATGGGATATGACAGACGGGATATGACAGATGGGATAAGACAGACGGGATAAGACAGACGGGCTAAAACAGATGGGCTAAGACAGACGGGACATGACAGACGGGATATGACAGACGGGATAAGACAGACGGGATAAGACAGACGGGATAAAACAGACGGGACATGACAGATGGGATAAGACAGACGGGCTAAAACAGATGGGCTAAGACAGACGGGACATGACAGACGGGATATGACAGACGGGATAAAACAGACGGGACATGACAGATGGGATAAGACAGACGGGCTAAAACAGATGGGCTAAGACAGACGGGCTAAAACAGATGGGCTAAGACAGACGGGATAAAACAGACGTGCTGTGACAGACGGGATAAAACAGATGGGATTAAACAGACGGGATATGACAGACGGGACAAGACAGACGGGATAAGACAGATGGGCTAAAACAGATGGGCTAAGACAGACGGGATTAAACAGACGGGACAAGACAGACGGGATATGACAGACGGGATATGACAGACGGGATATGACAGACGGGCTAAAACAGATGGGCTAAGACAGACAGGACATGACAGACAGGACACAAATGTGACTGCTGAGTTCGTTCACACAAGCTTTAAATAGGAGGTTTTCGAGGAGGGATGAAGGACCCTTGTCGATGTAAACTCTATATCCTCTCACCGCTCCACGGGTGTATTCCCCAGGAACCAAACAGGGAGGGACTAACCTGAACTTGTCCAATAAAGAAACACTCATTTTCATTTACGAAACGTTTTTCCATTACAAAACGATTTGCACTAATGAATACAACCCCCGTCGCTCACCTTCTCCTGACAATCCTACTGTCTTCTACTCGGTGACAGACTCACAGTCTCACAATGCCTCAACTGAACTGCTATCAGATGGGAGAGAGAGGCCGCACACGCAAACACACTGGACTATGATCTTGTTGCCAAAAAAAAAAAAAAAAAAATGTTTATTTTTCAAACGCAGGAATGATGGGTCATATTTTTGCTTCTCTGACTTAGAAACTGTGTTTGTTTGTTTTGTAACACTCAAGGGCTGTGTGTAACTTCGAAAACCTTGTCTGCATCTCAGATGCTACCGTACCGTGTACCCTTTTTACTGCACTGTTTTTTCACCCTGGACCCATAGGGTGTGTGATCCTAAACCTTGTCTTCAGGGGCTACAGACTGCTGTGTAATATACTACATAGAGATAGATAGAGGACACGACTTGGATATAATTACAAAGATGAGATCTCTTTCCATCTCTATGGTGTACAACCCTGCTAGCTTTACCGCGCTTATACTCTTCTGCTCTATATCGGCTGCTGATAGCACTCAGAGCAACTGTCCAGGCACAATTATAGCGTATTGTCTTTTCTAAAATAACATTTTTATTCACGTCTACCAACATATTTGTTCAAATCTTGATTTTGTTGACTATGGGGGGAAAAATGAACTAAACAATAATTTTTTTTGTTTTTATTTCTGTTTACATGACATCCAGTGTTACTCACTCCCTGACCCTCGCATGGGACAGGATATGACATCATAATAGTAATAATATGACTTCCTGTTTTACTTGAATTTTCTTTGGAGTTATGTTTGAAAGGAAAATGTTTGACAAAACCCCTGCTGTTACTGACTGCAAAGCAGGATCAATGAATTAGCAGGATCAAGGAATTAGCCAGCTGACGTTGATTACAAGAAAACCATAATTTTTCTGGTTCATTAAGAAAGCTAAACTTAGATCTTTGTTTTTGGTTCTTGAGTAAATTAGACCATAATGCCCATTTCAAGCTTATCTTTAAAGTAAGAAGTTATTTCAGAACATTTAGGCCAGTAAGCTGGATAACTCAATAAATATGCTTTGTAGTATACCCTTCTGGACTGCTGCCAATGTCGACCCTACTACTGTGTCATGCTGCCTTCAAAATGCTCCTCAGAACTGGGAAATACGAGGTTCCCGACTGGGAACTAAATAGTTGAACGACCCTGCCAAGTCGGACTTCCAAGTGGAAAAAGTCTGAGGTAATTTTTGATACCCCGAGTTTACGAGTTGTGATGTTTCGTCACTGACCTTTCTCGACTTTTCAATCAAAAGATAAAAAAACAAATAAACATTTTGACATCGTCTAACTCACTGTATCAATGTGGATAATGCCGCTAGTTTGACAATATTATCAACATTAAGAAAGCTGGTCAACCTTATCATTAGAAATGTTAGCTAGCTCATCTAGCTAGCTAAAATCTCATTGGTTAAAGAATTGTTTCCGAATTCAAAAGCAATTGAACAAAGTAATGTCAGACTTACGACTTTCTAATTGAAATGTTTCAGTTCCAACGAGCATTAGCTTCTGACTAGCTCTTAGAGGAGTTAGCATTAGCTTCTGACTAGCTCTTAAAGGAGTTATCCTTAGCTTTTGACTAGCTCTTAAATGAGTTATCCTTAGCTTCTGACTAGCTCTTAAAAGGAGTTAGCATTAGCTTCTGAATAGCTCTTAAATGAGTTATCCTTAGCTTCTGTTTCCTCTTGTGGTTGTATGACAAGTCACAATCAAGACAGCACGCAAAGCAAAGACGAAAACGTTTTCAAACACTCAGACACCTGTTCTTCTTTTGGTTTTGCACTATGGAAGCCCCGCCCCATCAGTCCTCCAGAACCAAAACCAAAACAACCGCTGGGTCCTCTCTGCTGAGTGGAAAAAGAAACTAAAGAGTGTTCCTTTTGAAGTAGAACAAACCTCCCCTGGTTACCAGATACGTGTAGCGTACCACAAAGCGGGATCGATGAGTTAACCGGCTAACTTGCCTAAATATTCTGAAATAACATTATTTATTTAAAAAAAAGACAAGGTTGAAATGGACATAGTCTAACTGAACCAAAAACACATTTTAAAGTTTAGCTTTCTTATTAATAAACCAGAAAAGTCTATATTTATTTCTGGTTGTTTGTTTAAAGTTAGCTGTTGAACTCATTGATCCTGCTTTGTTTACCTCTTCTGGATTAGTTGCCAGATCTTTTTTGTTGTTGTCATGTCAAACAGAACGATATTTATCTACAAATGAGCAAAGCTATAACAACAACAAAAAAGTTTGAAAGTTTGAAATCTGAAAAATAAAAAAAACAGGTCTTTTGTTGTCTGTTTACATTTGACATTTTGGTCATTTAACAGACGCTCTTATCCAGAGCAACTTCCTGTCTATTCCCAACCAGGGATCTATGTCCTAATTCCTCACTAGGCCTGCTACTGCTAAAGTACTGTGCTTTCTCTCCCACACTGTCTTGTTCTATGGCTATCTAATACTCGTGGCACAAAACACAGAATACTGTATATCTCTAAAAAACGAACACAGACTTATTTATGGATGTATTCAAACTGCACTTCTACTCAACCGTGGGACAGAATTACATGGAACTGAGAGACTGTTTGATCAACACAACACATATATCCGGGATTAAACAGGACCCGGAGTTTTACCTGCACAATATACATTCATAGGGGTTCTATAACCACGAGAGCTTCTATAACAAGAAACACTCTGGCTCCGGTTATAGCTTATATACTGTATATATATATATATATATATATATATATATATATATATATATATATATATATATATATATAACAAGGACCCCCGAGTTGTTCCTTGTTAGTTGACACAATCATGCAGATAAAACGCCTGGCTCCGAGTTAGCAATGAGACCTACATGCAGGATGTTCAGGAATGCTGGACTTAAAAACACAACTAACAGTAGTTGTTGTTGTTGATAGAGTTGTTAGCGTTAGCACACACGGCAGAACCAATGATCTTTTAATAACTCCTAGGACCTATACTACTACTACTACTATTACTACCCCTGATGCATCCCAAACCGTACCCTATCCCCTATATAGTGTAATACTTTTGCCCAGTTCCCCGTAGGGCTCTGGTCTAAAGTAGTGGGTATAGGGTATAGGGTAGTGTTTTTTGGGACGTAAACATTGTGAAGTACAATCGCTGGTCTAGAGCTGAATCTTGTCACTTCCTTTGACTTTCCTCTCTTTTTTTTTTGTATTTTGCTATTTTTTTTTTTTTACTGTGTTCGTAAATAGGACTGCCGATTACCATTAATATAACTATTATTATTATTACTATTGTTATTATTATTAAAAAAATTACATTTCTTATCGGATTTTGGTATTTTGTCTTTTTTTTTTGTGTGTGTTTCTCAATAATATATATATATATCCTGTTAATGTGTCTTTATTTAGACAGACCTGTATATTAAATGATGAAAAGACGAGGATGAAGCAGTCTGATAATGTAGATTAGCAAACCAACCATGGTCAAATGAACTGGTTAAACCTATAGCAAACCAACCATGGTCAAATGAACTGGTTAAACCTATAGCAAACTAACCATGGTCAAATTAACTGGTTAAACCTATAGCAAACTAACCATGGTCAAATTAACCGGTGAAACCTATAGCAAACTAACCATGGTCAAATTAACCGGTTAAACCTATAGCAAACCAACCATGGTCAAATGAACTGGTTAAACGTACCTATGGCAAACTAACCATGGTCAAATTAACTGGTTAAACCTATAGCAAACCAACCATGGTCAAATTAACTGGTTAAACGTACCTATAGCAAACTAACCATGGTCAAATTAACTGGTTAAACCTATAGCAAACCAACCATGGTCAAATTAACCGGTTAAACCTATAGCAAACCAACCATGGTCAAATGAACTGGTTAAACGTACCTATGGCAAACTAACCATGGTCAAATTAACTGGTTAAACCTATAGCAAACCAACCATGGTCAAATTAACTGGTTAAACGTACCTATAGCAAACTAACCATGGTCAAATTAACTGGTTAAACCTATAGCAAACCAACCATGGTCAAATTAACTGATTAAACCTATAGCAAACCAACCATGGTCAAATTAACTGGTTAAACGTACCTATAGCAAACTAACCATGGTCAAATGAACTGGTTAAACCTATAGCAAACCAACCATGGTCAAATGAACTGGTTAACCGGTTAAACCTATAGCAAACCAACCATGGTAAAATTAACTGGTTAAACCTATAGCAAACCAACCATGGTAAAATTAACTGGTTAAACCTATAGCAAACCAACCATGGTCAAATTAACTGGTTAAACCTATAGCAAACCAACCATGGTCAAATTAACTGGTTAAACCTATAGCAAACCAACCATGGTCAAATGAACTGGTTAAATGTACCTATAGCAAACCAACCATGTTCAAATGAATTGTGGTTAAACGTACCTATAGCAAACCAACCATGGTCAAATGAACTGGTTAAACGTACCTATAGCAAACCAACCATGGTCAAATGAACTGGTTAAACCTATAGCAAACCAACCATGGTCAAATGAACTGGTTAAACGTACCTATAGCAAACCAACCATGGCCAAATTAACTGGTTCAACGTACCTATAGCAAACTAACCATGGTCAAATTAACTGGCTAAACCTATAGCAAACCAACCATGGTAAAATTAACTGGTTAAACCTATAGCAAACCAACCATGGTAAAATTAACTGGTTAAACCTATAGCAAACCAGCCATGGTCAAATTAACTGGTTAAACCTATAGCAAACCAACCATGGTCAAATTAACTGGTTAAACCTATAGCAAACCAACCATGGTCAAATGAATTGTGGTTAAATGTACCTATAGCAAACCAACCATGTTCAAATGAATTGTGGTTAAACGTACCTATAGCAAACCAACCATGGTCAAATGAACTGGTTAAACCTATAGCAAACCAACCATGGTCAAATTAACTGGTTAAACGTACCTATAGCAAACCAACCATGGTCAAATGAACTGGTTAAACCTATAGCAAACCAACCATGGTCAAATGAACTGGTTAAACGTACCTATAGCAAACCAACCATGGCCAAATTAACTGGTTCAACGTACCTATAGCAAACTAACCATGGTCAAATTAACTGGTTAAACCTATAGCAAACTAACCATGGTGAAATTAACCGGTTAAACCTATAGCAAACTAACCATGGTCAAATTAACCGGTTAAACCTATAGCAAACCAACCATGGTCAAATAACTGGTTAAACGTACCTATAGCAAACCAACCATGGTCAAATTAACTGGTTAAACGTACCTATAGCAAACTAACCATGGTCAAATTAACTGGTTAAACCTATAGCAAACCAACCATGGTCAAATTAACTGGTTAAACCTATAGCAAACCAACCATGGTCAAATTAACTGGTTAAACCTATAGCAAACCAACCATGGTCAAATTAACTGGTTAAACCTATAGCAAACCAACCATGGTCAAATTAACTGGTTAAACCTATAGCAAACCAACCATGGTCAAATTAATTGTGGTTAAATGTACCTATAGCAAACCAACCATGTTCAAATTAATTGTGGTTAAACGTACCTATAGCAAACCAACCATGTTCAAATGAATTGTGGCTAAACGTACCTATAGCAAACCAACCATGGTCAAATGAACTGGTTAAACGTACCTATAGCAAACCAACCATGGTCAAATGAACTGGTTAAACGTACCTATAGCAAACCAACCATGGTCAAATGAACTGGTTAAACGTACCTATAGCAAACCAACCATGGTCAAATGAACTGGTTCAACGTACCTATAGCAAACTAACCATGGTCAAATTAATTGTGGTTAAATGTACCTATAGCAAACCAACCATGGTCAAATGAACTGGTTAAACGTAGCTATAGCAAACCAACCATGGTCAAATTAATTGGTTAAACGTACCTATAGCAAACCAACCATGGTCAAATGAACTGGTTAAACCTATAGCAAACCAACCATGGTCAAATGAACTGGTTAAACCTATAGCAAACCAACCATGGTCAAATGAACTGGTTAAACGTACCTATAGCAAACCAACCATGGCCAAATTAACTGGTTCAACGTACCTATAGCAAACTAACCATGGTCAAATTAACTGGTTAAACCTATAGCAAACCAACCATGGTCAAATTAACTGGTTAAACCTATAGCAAACTAACCATGGTGAAATTAACCGGTTAAACCTATAGCAAACTAACCATGGTCAAATTAACCGGTTAAACCTATAGCAAACCAACCATGGTCAAATAACTGGTTAAACGTACCTATAGCAAACCAACCATGGTCAAATTAACTGGTTAAACGTACCTATAGCAAACTAACCATGGTCAAATTAACTGGTTAAACCTATAGCAAACCAACCATGGTCAAATTAACTGGTTAAACCTATAGCAAACCAACCATGGTCAAATTAACTGGTTAAACCTATAGCAAACCAACCATGGTCAAATTAACTGGTTAAACCTATAGCAAACCAACCATGGTCAAATTAACTGGTTAAACCTATAGCAAACCAACCATGGTCAAATGAATTGTGGTTAAATGTACCTATAGCAAACCAACCATGTTCAAATTAATTGTGGTTAAACGTACCTATAGCAAACCAACCATGTTCAAATGAATTGTGGCTAAACGTACCTATAGCAAACCAACCATGGTCAAATGAACTGGTTAAACGTACCTATAGCAAACCAACCATGGTCAAATGAACTGGTTAAACCTATAGCAAACCAACCATGGTCAAATTAACTGGTTAAACCTATAGCAAACTAACCATGGTGAAATTAACTGGTTAAACCTATAGCAAACCAACCATGGTCAAATTAACTGGTTAAACCTATAGCAAACCAACCATGGTCAAATTAACTGGTTAAACCTATAGCAAACCAACCATGGTCAAATTAACTGGTTAAACCTATAGCAAACCAACCATGGTCAAATTAATTGTGGTTAAATGTACCTATAGCAAACCAACCATGTTCAAATTAATTGTGGTTAAACGTACCTATAGCAAACCAACCATGTTCAAATGAATTGTGGCTAAACGTACCTATAGCAAACCAACCATGGTCAAATGAACTGGTTAAACGTACCTATAGCAAACCAACCATGGTCAAATGAACTGGTTAAACGTACCTATAGCAAACCAACCATGGTCAAATGAACTGGTTCAACGTACCTATAGCAAACTAACCATGGTCAAATTAATTGTGGTTAAATGTACCTATAGCAAACCAACCATGGTCAAATGAACTGGTTAAACGTAGCTATAGCAAACCAACCATGGTCAAATTAACTGGTTAAACGTACCTATAGCAAACCAACCATGGTCAAATGAACTGGTTAAACCTATAGCAAACCAACCATGGTCAAATGAACTGGTTAAACGTACCTATAGCAAACCAACCATGGCCAAATTAACTGGTTCAACGTACCTATAGCAAACTAACCATGGTCAAATTAACTGGTTAAACCTATAGCAAACCAACCATGGTCAAATTAACTGGTTAAACCTATAGCAAACTAACCATGGTGAAATTAACCGGTTAAACCTATAGCAAACTAACCATGGTCAAATTAACCGGTTAAACCTATAGCAAACCAACCATGGTCAAATAACTGGTTAAACGTACCTATAGCAAACCAACCATGGTCAAATTAACTGGTTAAACGTACCTATAGCAAACTAACCATGGTCAGATTAACTGGTTAAACCTATAGCAAACCAACCATGGTCAAATTAACTGGTTAAACCTATAGCAAACCAACCATGGTCAAATTAACTGGTTAAACCTATAGCAAACCAACCATGGTCAAATTAACTGGTTAAACCTATAGCAAACCAACCATGGTCAAATTAATTGTGGTTAAATGTACCTATAGCAAACCAACCATGTTCAAATTAATTGTGGTAAACGTACCTATAGCAAACCAACCATGTTCAAATGAATTGTGGCTAAACGTACCTATAGCAAACCAACCATGGTCAAATGAACTGGTTAAACGTACCTATAGCAAACCAACCATGGTCAAATGAACTGGTTAAACGTACCTATAGCAAACCAACCATGGTCAAATGAACTGGTTAAACGTACCTATAGCAAACCAACCATGGTCAAATGAACTGGTTCAACGTACCTATAGCAAACTAACCATGGTCAAATTAATTGTGGTTAAATGTACCTATAGCAAACCAACCATGGTCAAATGAACTGGTTAAACGTAGCTATAGCAAACCAACCATGGTCAAATTAACTGGTTAAACGTACCTATAGCAAACCAACCATGGTCAAATGAACTGGTTAAACCTATAGCAAACCAACCATGGTCAAATGAACTGGTTAAACCTATAGCAAACCAACCATGGTCAAATGAACTGGTTAAACTTACCTATAGCAAACCAACCATGGCCAAATTAACTGGTTCAACGTACCTATAGCAAACTAACCATGGTCAAATTAACTGGTTAAACCTATAGCAAACCAACCATGGTCAAATTAACTGGTTAAACCTATAGCAAACTAACCATGGTGAAATTAACCGGTTAAACCTATAGCAAACTAACCATGGTCAAATTAACCGGTTAAACCTATAGCAAACCAACCATGGTCAAATAACTGGTTAAACGTACCTATAGCAAACCAACCATGGTCAAATTAACTGGTTAAACGTACCTATAGCAAACTAACCATGGTCAAATTAACTGGTTAAACCTATAGCAAACCAACCATGGTCAAATTAACTGGTTAAACCTATAGCAAACCAACCATGGTCAAATGAACTGGTTAAACGTACCTATAGCAAACCAACCATGGTCAAATGAACTGGTTAAACGTACCTATAGCAAACCAACCATGGTCAAATGAACTGGTTCAACGTACCTATAGCAAACTAACCATGGTCAAATTAATTGTGGTTAAATGTACCTATAGCAAACCAACCATGGTCAAATGAACTGGTTAAACGTAGCTATAGCAAACCAACCATGGTCAAATTAACTGGTTAAACGTACCTATAGCAAACCAACCATGGTCAAATGAACTGGTTAAACGTACCTATAGCAAACCAACCATGGTCAAATGAACTGGTTAAACGTACCTATAGCAAACCAACCATGGTCAAATGAACTGGTTCAACGTACCTATAGCAAACTAACCATGGTCAAATTAATTGTGGTTAAATGTACCTATAGCAAACCAACCATGGTCAAATAAACTGGTTAAACGTAGCTATAGCAAACCAACCATGGTCAAATTAACTGGTTAAACGTACCTATAGCAAACCAACCATGGTCAAATGAACTGGTTAAACCTATAGCAAACCAACCATGGTCAAATGAACTGGTTAAACCTATAGCAAACCAACCATGGTCAAATGAACTGGTTAAACGTACCTATAGCAAACCAACCATGGCCAAATTAACTGGTTCAACGTACCTATAGCAAACTAACCATGGTCAAATTAACTGGTTAAACCTATAGCAAACCAACCATGGTCAAATTAACTGGTTAAACCTATAGCAAACTAACCATGGTGAAATTAACCGGTTAAACCTATAGCAAACTAACCATGGTCAAATTAACCGGTTAAACCTATAGCAAACCAACCATGGTCAAATAACTGGTTAAACGTACCTATAGCAAACCAACCATGGTCAAATTAACTGGTTAAACGTACCTATAGCAAACTAACCATGGTCAAATTAACTGGTTAAACCTATAGCAAACCAACCATGGTCAAATTAACTGGTTAAACCTATAGCAAACCAACCATGGTCAAATTAACTGGTTAAACCTATAGCAAACCAACCATGGTCAAATTAACTGGTTAAACCTATAGCAAACCAACCATGGTCAAATTAACTGGTTAAACCTATAGCAAACCAACCATGGTCAAATTAACTGGTTAAACCTATAGCAAACCAACCATGGTTAAATTAACTGGTTAAACCTATAGCAAACCAACCATGGTCAAATTAATTGTGGTTAAATGTACCTATAGCAAACCAACCATGTTCAAATTAATTGTGGTTAAACGTACCTATAGCAAACCAACCATGTTCAAATGAATTGTGGCTAAACGTACCTATAGCAAACCAACCATGGTCAAATGAACTGGTTAAACGTACCTATAGCAAACCAACCATGGTCAAATGAACTGGTTAAACGTACCTATAGCAAACCAACCATGGTCAAATGAACTGGTTAAACGTACCTATAGCAAACCAACCATGGTCAAATGAACTGGTTCAACGTACCTATAGCAAACTAACCATGGTCAAATTAATTGTGGTTAAATGTACCTATAGCAAACCAAC
Organism: Salvelinus alpinus; assembly: GCF_045679555.1. Taxonomy (NCBI): domain Eukaryota; kingdom Metazoa; phylum Chordata; class Actinopteri; order Salmoniformes; family Salmonidae; genus Salvelinus; species Salvelinus alpinus. The sequence goes on from NC_092109.1 coordinate 43,306,202, forward strand.
CATGGTCAAATGAACTGGTTAAACGTAGCTATAGCAAACCAACCATGGTCAAATTAACTGGTTAAACGTACCTATAGCAAACCAACCATGGTCAAATGAACTGGTTAAACCTATAGCAAACCAACCATGGTCAAATGAACTGGTTAAACCTATAGCAAACCAACCATGGTCAAATGAACTGGTTAAACGTACCTATAGCAAACCAACCATGGCCAAATTAACTGGTTCAACGTACCTATAGCAAACTAACCATGGTCAAATTAACTGGTTAAACCTATAGCAAACCAACCATGGTCAAATTAACTGGTTAAACCTATAGCAAACTAACCATGGTGAAATTAACCGGTTAAACCTATAGCAAACTAACCATGGTCAAATTAACCGGTTAAACCTATAGCAAACCAACCATGGTCAAATAACTGGTTAAACGTACCTATAGCAAACCAACCATGGTCAAATTAACTGGTTAAACGTACCTATAGCAAACTAACCATGGTCAAATTAACTGGTTAAACCTATAGCAAACCAACCATGGTCAAATTAACTGGTTAAACCTATAGCAAACCAACCATGGTCAAATTAACTGGTTAAACCTATAGCAAACCAACCATGGTCAAATGAACTGGTTAAACGTACCTATAGCAAACCAACCATGGTCAAATGAACTGGTTCAACGTACCTATAGCAAACTAACCATGGTCAAATTAATTGTGGTTAAATGTACCTATAGCAAACCAACCATGGTCAAATGAACTGGTTAAACGTAGCTATAGCAAACCAACCATGGTCAAATTAACTGGTTAAACGTACCTATAGCAAACCAACCATGGTCAAATGAACTGGTTAAACCTATAGCAAACCAACCATGGTCAAATGAACTGGTTAAACCTATAGCAAACCAACCATGGTCAAATGAACTGGTTAAACGTACCTATAGCAAACCAACCATGGCCAAATTAACTGGTTCAACGTACCTATAGCAAACTAACCATGGTCAAATTAACTGGTTAAACCTATAGCAAACCAACCATGGTCAAATTAACTGGTTAAACCTATAGCAAACTAACCATGGTGAAATTAACCGGTTAAACCTATAGCAAACTAACCATGGTCAAATTAACCGGTTAAACCTATAGCAAACCAACCATGGTCAAATAACTGGTTAAACATACCTATAGCAAACCAACCATGGTCAAATTAACTGGTTAAACGTACCTATAGCAAACTAACCATGGTCAAATTAACTGGTTAAACCTATAGCAAACCAACCATGGTCAAATTAACTGGTTAAACCTATAGCAAACCAACCATGGTCAAATTAACTGGTTAAACCTATAGCAAACCAACCATGGTCAAATTAACTGGTTAAACCTATAGCAAACCAACCATGGTCAAATTAACTGGTTAAACCTATAGCAAACCAACCATGGTCAAATTAATTGTGGTTAAATGTACCTATAGCAAACCAACCATGTTCAAATGAATTGTGGTTAAACGTACCTATAGCAAACCAACCATGTTCAAATGAATTGTGGCTAAACGTACCTATAGCAAACCAACCATGGTCAAATGAACTGGTTAAACGTACCTATAGCAAACCAACCATGGTCAAATGAACTGGTTAAACCTATAGCAAACCAACCATGGTCAAATTAACTGGTTAAACCTATAGCAAACTAACCATGGTCAAATGAACTGGTTAAACCTATAGCAAACCAACCATGGTCAAATGAACTGGTTAAACGTACCTATAGCAAACCAACCATGGCCAAATTAACTGGTTCAACGTACCTATAGCAAACTAACCATGGTCAAATTAACTGGTTAAACCTATAGCAAACCAACCATGGTCAAATTAACTGGTTAAACCTATAGCAAACTAACCATGGTGAAATTAACCGGTTAAACCTATAGCAAACTAACCATGGTCAAATTAACCGGTTAAACCTATAGCAAACCAACCATGGTCAAATAACTGGTTAAACGTACCTATAGCAAACCAACCATGGTCAAATTAACTGGTTAAACCTATAGCAAACCAACCATGGTCAAATTAACTGGTTAAACCTATAGCAAACTAACCATGGTGAAATTAACCGGTTAAACCTATAGCAAACTAACCATGGTCAAATTAACCGGTTAAACCTATAGCAAACCAACCATGGTCAAATAACTGGTTAAACGTACCTATAGCAAACTAACCATGGTCAAATTAATTGTGGTTAAATGTACCTATAGCAAACCAACCATGGTCAAATTAACTGGTTAAACGTAGCTATAGCAAACCAACCATGGTCAAATTAACTGGTTAAACGTACCTATAGCAAACCAACCATGGTCAAATGAACTGGTTAAACCTATAGCAAACCAACCATGGTCAAATGAACTGGTTAAACCTATAGCAAACCAACCATGGTCAAATGAACTGGTTAAACGTACCTATAGCAAACCAACCATGGCCAAATTAACTGGTTCAACGTACCTATAGCAAACTAACCATGGTCAAATTAACTGGTTAAACCTATAGCAAACCAACCATGGTCAAATTAACTGGTTAAACCTATAGCAAACTAACCATGGTGAAATTAACCGGTTAAACCTATAGCAAACTAACCATGGTCAAATTAACCGGTTAAACCTATAGCAAACCAACCATGGTCAAATAACTGGTTAAACGTACCTATAGCAAACCAACCATGGTCAAATTAACTGGTTAAACGTACCTATAGCAAACTAACCATGGTCAAATTAACTGGTTAAACCTATAGCAAACCAACCATGGTCAAATTAACTGGTTAAACCTATAGCAAACCAACCATGGTCAAATTAACTGGTTAAACCTATAGCAAACCAACCATGGTCAAATTAATTGTGGTTAAATGTACCTATAGCAAACCAACCATGTTCAAATTAATTGTGGTTAAACGTACCTATAGCAAACCAACCATGTTCAAATGAATTGTGGCTAAACGTACCTATAGCAAACCAACCATGGTCAAATGAACTGGTTAAACGTACCTATAGCAAACCAACCATGGTCAAATGAACTGGTTAAACGTACCTATAGCAAACCAACCATGGTCAAATGAACTGGTTAAACGTACCTATAGCAAACCAACCATGGTCAAATGAACTGGTTCAACGTACCTATAGCAAACTAACCATGGTCAAATTAATTGTGGTTAAATGTACCTATAGCAAACCAACCATGGTCAAATGAATTGTGGTTAAATGTACCTATAGCAAACCAACCATGGTCAAATGAACTATGGTTAAACGTACCTATAGCAAACCAACCATGGTCAAATGAACTGGTTAAACGTAGCTATAGCAAACCAACCATGGTCAAATGAACTGCGGTTAAACGTACCTATAGCAAACCAACCATGGTTAAATTAACTGCGGTTAAACGTACCTATAGCAAACCAACCATGGTTAAATTAACTGCGGTTAAACGTACCTATAGCAAACCAACCATGGTCAAATGATTAAATAGATTTTAAGAATGTCAGAGAATGTTCTTGCCTTTGTTACCTATTTTAGACCCATTTTTGCTAAACTTTAAATACATTTGTCATCAATGAATACAAAGTTGAGTGTAAAAGTGTTTTGCTCACAGAATATTAACACGTTGTTTTCATAAGACGAGAACATGTTACAAAAGTGCTCACTGTTTCCGGCGACTGCACAAAATGTTAAATGGCGTTATCAGTAGTAGAATATAAGGAAATATGTAAACATGGGAACTGTCTAACTGCTATGGTTCTTGACAACATTGCAGGGAAGAAAGTCGAGTTATTTTGTAAGTAACTTTGGGTTACTCCTAAAGACATCATCTCCAACATTAATGCTTTGTTTTCGGTGTGATTTGAGACTTGGTTCGTATCAGTTGTGTTCCTCCGTTTTATTCACCGTTTCTTATTTATTTTGTGGATTGCGTTTCTGCGTCGGTGGAAAATTGACGAACCTATGAGCACACCAGCATCTGGATTATAATGATATTGATGAATAAATCCGGTATCATTTGGTTTGGATTGATGTATTTGTTTTGAGAAGGCAGCTACATAAAACATTTTTTTAAATGTACTGTTTTGCAAACTGTCACATAGTTTTGTGTCTTGTGAACACCGTTTCGAAAACTGACAACGTTGTTACAAAAAAAATGCTTGTATGCGATTGAGAAGCTGTAATACTGTAAATTGTTGGAGTCTCTTATCTGTTTACAAGTCTGAACGGATTCTTACACGTTAAGTACACCGGTTTGACCACCAGGTGGCAGTAATTCGTCATGGGAAAGTGTTTCACTAACTACCAAAAGTGTACGGGTCTGTATCTTCGTAGTCTCCAGTGGCCTCATCTTGCCTCGTTTATAAATCGTTGGCCTACATGATTTTCAGGCAAAAGTTGGAATTGATCAAAACTGAACTTGACGTGAGAATGTGCTTTCCTCCCACTGCAAACTTTAAACCATGTGTACGGACACTTTCTATTGGTTGAAGTATTGCATTCCCAGAAGGCAACAGTAGCAGGAATATATGATGACACTATTATTCAGAACAATAAAACAGGTAACTAAATAGAAGACGCAATCGTTTCCGTTAGAGAGAAGAGTCAAAATAGAATTATTGTATCACTGCACTCAGTGTGTCAGGATGGCCGAGCGGTCTAAGGCGCTGCGTTCAGGTCGCAGTCTCCCCTGGAGGCGTGGGTTCGAATCCGACTTCTGACAGTCCATTTTGTTGAGCTTCCCAAGTGGCTCAGCGGAATAAATGCCTCACTTTTTCTGTCTGATGATTTCATACTCGCGAAATAGTCTACAACAAGTTAGGATAGGCTACGTCCCATCTCATTTCATTGGACCTACTTCGCAGTAGTAAGTATATAAACTCAAGTATTTTCCTCTATGCGATCCGAAGTTTAACGGTAGAACAGACTTTTTCCATTGACGTTTGGTAGGCTACGTCTGAATAAAGCAATGTTACATTTCTCGAGTAGACAATATTTAATTTCTCAACATAATACATTATTATACATATCATGACCATTGCAGAATAAATTCCTCACCTTTTCTGGCCATGATGAGTTCATAATCTCGAAGTAGCCATACAACAAATTACCATGGGCATCTCTCATTTAATTGAGCCTATTAGATAGGCCATTACAATGTATAGTTTTTTGCTCTAGCCTAGCCTATATGCATCCAACAGGGAGCTCAGTTTATAACATACGGTAGAATTTAACAGGTGAACAGACAGTTGATCTTTTGCATTGATGTGTAGGTTACCACTGTAAGTAGGGCCCTCGGTGTTGCCAACTCATTTCCAGGGGGAGTTGCTAGGGGCAGGTCGATTTGTTGCTAAAAGTTGCTAAGTGACGTTGTGATGTCATTCCGTAATAACGTAAAACTGCGTCATTACGTAGAATACACAATAACGTTACTCAAATTGACTGGCTATCTCGGCGAAAAATATGATTTGCCATTTGTTAGTTTAGATTTGTTTGTTTATCACATTTTTTTTGTAAAAGTAATATAAACACAACGCATTTTATAAGATCAGATTATTTTATTTTTTAAACACAACACATTTAATTATTGAACAATTACACATTACACATTACAAATATATAGGACAAAACATACATCACGACAAGAGAAAGACCACAACACTAATAAAGAGAGACCTAAGACAACAACATAGCATGGCAGCATCACATGACAACATAGCATGGTAGCATCACATGACAACATAGCATGGCAGCATCACATGACAACACAGCATGGCAGCAACACATGAAAACACAGCATGGTAGCAATACAACATGACAACAACATAGTAGCAACACAACATGGCAGCAGCACATTGTAGCAGCACAAAACACGGCACAAACATTATTGAGCACAGACAACCATGACGGATAATGGGGGGCCTTTCCAATGAAATCATGACGGCTAATGGGGGGCCTTCCCAGGGCAATCATGTCAGACGACAGCCCCCAGTTTGTGTCCGATTGTTTCATCACACCATTATTTAAACTAATGTAAAGTCAGTTATTGTTGGTTGATTTTTGAATTAAATTTGCCAGGTTGTAGTACACCTGTTCGAACACTAGATGGAGACAAATAACCAGTTTAGAAACTCCATATTATACCTGTACGTTAGCGCATTATAGAAGTATTTTACTTTCTTATTAATGTCTATATTAATTCATTCATTGTTTTCCCAGTATTGAAAAGCTTACTTTAAAGGGTCGAGGGAATGTCTAAATATAAAATGTATTCATAAAAAAATGTTAAACGGACACAACCATTGGTGTGGTACTTCCAAGTTGGTTCCACTCTGAAAATGGTTATAGTGAACGCATTAGACTACCGCCACAAACATAAATACTAGCGCTGTCAAACGATTCAAATAATTAATCAAGTTAATGGCATTACTTAATCAAGATTTATCAACAACAACAAAATAATCGCTCAAATTTGGCCTTAAATAAATCAATATTTTTCCATTGAAGTTTAAATGGCATTTTCACCATAAACAAAACAAAAGTCACTAACATACAGCTATTAATGATCCCAATGTTCCAGTAGGACTACTCCCTGTTATCAATGTTTCAGTAGGACTACTCCCTGTTATCAATGTTTCAGTAGGACTACTCCCTGTTATCAATGTTTCAGCAGGACTACTCCCTGTTATCAATGTTTCAGCAGGACTACTCCCTGTTATCAATGTTTCAGCAGGACTACTCCCTGTTATCCATGTTTCAGCAGGACTACTCCCTGTTATCAATGTTTCAGCAGGACTACTCCCTGTTATCAATGTTTCAGCAGGACTACTCCCTCTTATCAATGTTTCAGTAGGACTACTCCCTGTTATCAATGTTTCAGTAGGACTACTCCCTGTTATCAATGTTTCAGCAACCCTACTCCCTCTTATCAATGTTTCAGCAACCCTACTCCCTGTTATCAATGTTTCAGCAGGACTACTCCCTGTTATCCATGTTTCAGCAGGACTACTCCCTGTTGTCAATGTTTCAGCAGGACTACTCCCTGTTATCCATGTTTCAGCAGGACTACTCCCTGTTATCAATGTTTCAGTAGGACTACTCCCTGTTATCAATGTTTCAGTAGGACTACTCCCTGTTATCAATGTTTCAGTAGGACTACTCCCTGTTATCAATGTTTCAGTAGGACTACTCCCTCTGAGGAGAGTGCTCAATTATGAACTTAAAAATGTATTAATAAACCAATTAGGCACATTTGGGCAGTCTTGATACATTTGTTTTTACAGAAATGCAATGGTTCATTTGATCAGTCTACAACTTTGCACGTACACTGCTGCCATCTAGTGGGCAACATCTAAATTGGGGCCTGGTCTGGAATAATACATTATGGCCTTTCTCTTGCATTTCAAAGATGATGGTACAAAAAATACATATGTTTTTTATTTTTTATTATCTTTAACCACATCTAATGTGTTATATTCTCCTACATTAAATTTCACATTTCCACAAACTTCAAAGTGTTTCCTTTGAAAGGGTATCAAGAATATGCACAACCTTGCTTCAGGTCCTGAGCTACAAGCAGTTAGATTTGGGTATGTCATTTTAGGTGAAAATTGAAATGGGCAGATCCTTAAAGAAGGCCCAGTCTAGTCAAAAAGGTGATTTCCCGTGTTTTTTATATATTTCCACACTATGAGGTTGGAATAAAACAATACAATTGTGATAAAGCCCTTTTAGTGTAAGAGCTGTTTTGAAAAGACTGCCTGACATTTCATCCTGTTTTGGTGGGATGGAGTTTTGGCCTGCCTTGTGACATCACCAGGTAAATTAGTTAATAGACCAATAAGAAAAAGAGTTCCAACCTCTCTGCCAATAACAGCTAGTTCCGTTTTCCCCTCCCCACTCAGACCAGTTGCTCTTTGCTAACAAGTCATTTGTGTTTTTTTTTTTTTTTTTTACAATTTTAATTTAAAAACAATCACAGTAAGGTTACAGTACTTAATTATTACCGAGAAATTATTTGATATTGAGATAAAAATGTTTGCGTTGGAACTTTTATATGCTGGCTGTTTAATCACTGGGGTTGCCTGGGGTTTAACCTTTATGTAAAGCTTTTTCATCAAACTGTCCTCATCCTCAAACAATTGCTTTCATGTTTGGTTAAGGGAGAGAGAGATTACATTTTACCAATTACATTTTGGATGGCAAAGTAAACGCTCAGTTTGGAATAATGGAATAACCACGTGAACGTAAATTGATTTGAGATGTGCGTAGCTGAGTTGAGCAAGCGAGAGGGTCGTCACTAGTTACCACAGCCATAAAGTCATAATCCGCGCCCATTTCTACAATTTATCTTCTTCAAATGTGATTTTAAATCTAACCACACTGCAAACCTTATGCCTAACACTAAATGAGGACCAAAAAGCTCATGATTTTTTTCATACAGTTTTACGAAATAGCCCATTTTGACTTTGTAGCTGTGGTAACTAGTGGAAACCGAGAGCGCAAACAAACGAAGAGAGAGAGAGAGAGAGAGGAACCATAGTTGGGGGAGCATCTATTTATACTCCGAGGAATGTCTGAAATCTTCGAGGCGATGGGGACTGTTCTCCGGATTATTCTCTGCATGGATCATACTACGGGTTATTTCACTCTGTCGGTATCGGTATGATGAATGTAAAGTTGGATTACGGAAGTATGGAGAGGAGGAAGAGCCTGTTTACCTGGCTGGTACTCTTCACGATGCAGTTCAGCCGGAGTTCACAGCAAGTACTCAGAATAGGTAAATGAAATGAGCGGCATAGCCTAATACTAATAGTATATATAATATTGGTTTAATATACCTAATTTTAACTATCTGTAATAGTAGTATCTATTGTCTAAAGTGGTATCTGTCCACTAGCCTAGTATCTACTTCTATGGTTGGTATAGTCCACTGGTCAACAACCTATTCTGACTGAACCAAGATCACTTTCTGAGTCCAAATACAAGGCGAGAGCTACCGCTCAGATGTTTCTCTAACGTGACGTTAAAACGTAAGCCTATGCAACATAACCCAATTAATAACCGTTCTGTAGTAAGGAGGTTTGTGCAGTAGGCTATAGTCCCAATACATTTTTTATGCCTGAATTGCCAATGTTGTTCTTCTCAGACCATTTTGAAATATAGCACAGTGCATTCAGAAAGTATTCAGACCCCTTGACTTTTTACATTACAGCCATATTCTAAAATGGATTAAAAAAAAGAACAAATTCTCATCAATCTACACATGATACCTCATAATGACAAAGCAAAAACAGGTTTTGAGAAATTGTTGCTAATTTATAAAAATGTAACTGAAATATTACATTTGCATAAGTATTCAAACCCTTTATTCAGTACTTTGTTGAATCACCTTTGGCAGCGATTACAGCCTTGAGTCTTCTTGGGTATGACGCTACAAGCTTGGCACACCTGTATTTGAGGAGTTTCTCCCATTCTTCTCTGCAGATCCTCTCAAGCTCTGTCAGGTTGGATGGGAAGCGTTGCTGCACAGCTATTTTCAGGTCTCTCCAGAGATGTTCGATCGGGTTCAAGTCCGGGCTCTGGCTGGGCCAATCAAGGACATTCAGAGACTTGTCCCGAAGCCACTCCTGCGTTGTCTTGGCTGTGTGCTTAGGGTTGTTGTCCTGTTGGAAGGTGAACCTTCGCCCCAGTCTGAGGTCCTGAGCGCTCTGGAGCAGGTTTTCATCAAGAATCTCTCCGTACTTTTCTCTGTTCATTTTCCCTCGATTCTGACTAGTCTCCCAGTCCCTGCCGCTGAAAATCCCCACAGCATGATGCTGCCACCACCATGCTTCACCGTAGGGATGGTGCCAGGTTTCCTCCAGACTTGACGCTTGGCATTCAGGCCAAAGAGTTCAATCTTGGTTTCATCAGACCAGAGAATCTTGTTTCTCATGGTCTGAGTCCTTTAGGTGCCTTTTGGCAAACTCCAAGCGGGCTGTCATGTGCCTTTTACTGAGGAGTGGCTTCCTTCTGGCCACTCTACCATAAAGGCCTGATTGGTGGAGTGCTGCAGAGATGGTTGTCCTTCTGGAACGTTCTCCCATCTCCACAGAGATGACCATCGGGCTCTTCGTCACCTCCCTGACTATGGCCCTTCTCCCGATTGCTTAGTTTTGCCGGTCGGTCAGCTCTAGGAAGAGTCTTGGTGGTTCCAAATTTCTTTCATTTAAGAATAATGGAGGCCCCTGTGTTCTTGGGGACCTTCAATTCTGCAGAGATATTTTTGGTACCCTTCCCCAGATCTGTGCCTCGACACAATCCTGTCTCAGAGCTCTAAGGACAATTCCTTCGACCTCATGGCTTGGTTTTTGCTCTGACATGCACTGTCAACTGTGGGACCTAATATAGGCAGGTGTTTCCAAATCATGTCCAATCAATTGAATTTCACACAGATGGACTCCAATCAAGTTGTAGAAACATCTCAAGGATGATCAATGAAAACAGGATGCACCTGAGCTCAATGTAGAGTCTCATAGCAAAGGGTCTGAATACCTAGGTAAATAAGGTATTTCAGTTTTTTTATTTGTAATACATTTTGTAACATTTCTAAACTTGTTTTCGCTTTGTAATTATGGGGTATTGTGATGTCATTATGGGGTATAGTGTATAGATTGATAAGGATTTAAAAAAAATACATTTTAGAATAAGGCTTTCACGTAACTAAATGTGGAAAAAGTCAAGTGGTCTGAATACCTTCCTGAATACGCTATGTGCAGAGCCTTCAGAAAGTATTCATACCCCTTGACTTATCCCACATTTTGTTGTGTTACAGCCTGAATTCAAAATGGATGAAAAATATGTATTCTTACCCATCTACACATAATACCCCATAATGACATCACAATACCTCATAATGACATCGCAATACCCCATAATGACATCACAATACCCCATAATGACATCACAATACCCCATAATGCCAATTGTATAGATTGATGAGGATTTTTAAATTTTATTTAATACATTTTAAAATAAAATTCCACAAAATGTGGAATTAGTAAAGGGATCTGAATACTTTCCGACTGTATTTGGTTGATTTTGCAAATACGGGCATTGCATGTTAAATGTTTTCGAAAATGAAACCTCTTGAAAATTATTTTTCTATCTGAATATTTTCTTCACTCTTGTCTGGAAACAAGATTTAATAGTGGCTGAGACCAAACTATTTAAGAATATAAAGATTTTTATTTCCCCAAATACCTGAGGGGGAATGTCCTTACCACCATGTCATAAAATGGGATAATTTTAGTTGATAAAGAAATTAAATAAATTGTGCCTAAGATTATTTTATATAATATTTCACATTCATTTTATTTTTTTAAGTTGTCTTAATTATATGTATTCATCATTGTCTAAATGTCCATATATGCCTTGATGATAATCAGAAACATGTATTTACCACATCAAAATCTTAATTCCTAAAATAATGTAAAATATTACCTTAAGAACAAGCATATCAGGTTCACATATGGAGAAAACAATCATCAATATCAATTGTAATTTAATACACCTGTTGCCTGAAAATATGTACCGTGATGGTAATGACTTAGTGTTGTGGTAATGACAATGACAGAGTGTGGTGGAAATGACATAGGATGAGACTAGATAACGATGATACTAGATAACGATGAGACTAGATAAGGATGAGACTAGATAAGGATGAGACTAGATGAGACTAGATAAGGATGATACTAGATAACGATGAGACTAGATAAGGATGATACTAGATAAGGATGATACTAGATAACGATGAGACTAGATAAGGATGATACTAGATAACGATGAGACTAGATAACGATGAGACTAGATAACGATGAGACTAGATAAGGATGAGACTAGATGAGACTAGATAAGGATGAGACTAGATGAGACTAGATAAGGATGATACTAGATAACGATGAGACTAGATAAGGATGAGACTAGATGAGACTAGATAAGGATGATACTAGATAACGATGAGACTAGATAAGGATGAGACTAGATGAGACTAGATAAGGATGAGACTAGATAACGATGAGACTAGATAAGGATGAGACTAGATAAGGATGAGACTAGATAAGGATGAGACTAGATAAGGATAGATAAGGATGATACTAGATAACGATGAGACTAGATAAGGATGATACTAGATAAGGATGATACTAGATAACGATGAGACTAGATAAGGATGATACTAGATAACGATGAGACTAGATAACGATGAGACTAGATAACGATGAGACTAGATAAGGATGAGACTAGATGAGACTAGATAAGGATGAGACTAGATGAGACTAGATAAGGATGATACTAGATAACGATGAGACTAGATAAGGATGAGACTAGATGAGACTAGATAAGGATGATACTAGATAACGATGAGACTAGATAAGGATGAGACTAGATGAGACTAGATAAGGATGAGACTAGATAAGGATGAGACTAGATAAGGATGAGACTAGATAACGATGAGACTAGATAAGGATGAGACTAGATAAGGATGAGACTAGATAAGGATGAGATTAGATGAGACTAGATAAGGATGATACTAGATAACGATGAGACTAGATGAGACTAGATTAGGATGAGACTAGATTAGGATGAGACTAGATATGGATGAGATTAGATGAGACTAGATAAGGATGAGATTAGATGAGACTAGATAAGGATGAGACTAGATGAGACGAGATAAAACAACTGATGAAAAATACCATTAAACATTTTAATGCCACAGTTGTACATGTGTAATTCGATTGAAGATATAGAACAAATCATTCGTTCCAATTCATCCCAAAGGTGTTTGATGGGGTTGAGGTAAGGACTCTGTATGGACCTCACTTTGTGCACGGGGGCATTGTTATGCTGAAATAGGAAAATGCCTTCCCCAAAACCTGTTGCCACAAAGTTGGAAGCACAGAATCGTCTAGAATTTCATTGTATGCTGTAGTGATAAGATTTCCCTTCACTGGAAGTAACGGACCTGAACCATGAAAAACAGCCCCAGATCATTATTCCTTCTCCACCAAACTTTACAGTTGGCACTATGCATTGGGGAGGGTAGCGTTCTCATGGCATCCACCAAACCCAGATTCGTCCGTCAGACTGCCAGATGGTGAAGCGTGATTCATCACTCCAGAGAACGCATTTCCAGCGAGCTTTACACCACTCCAGCCGACGCTTGGCATTGAGCATGGTGATCTTAGGCTTGTGTGTGGCTGCTCGTCCATGGAAACACATTTCATGAAGCTCCCGAACGAACCCGTATTTTACTGACGTTGCTTCCAAAGGCAGTTTGGAACCCGAGGACAGACAATTTGTACGCGCTACAGCACTCGGCGGTCCCGTTCTGTTAGCTTGTGTGAGCCGATGTTGCTCCTAGACGTTTCCACTTCACAATAACAGCCCTTACAGTTGACAGCTCTAGCAGGGCAGACATTTTACCAACTGACTTGCTGGAAAGGTGGCATCCTATGAGGGTGCCACGTTGAACGTCACTGAGCTATTCAGTACGGGCCATTCTACTACCAATGTTTGTCTATGGAGACGTCAACAGTGAAGAGGCGACTCCTGGATGCTGGCCTTCTTGGCAGAGTTGCAAAGAAAAAGCCATATCTCCGACTGGCCAATGAGAAGTTTAAGATGGGCAAAAGAACACAGACACTGGCAGAGGAACTCTGCCTAGAAGGCCAGCATCCCGGAGTCGCCTCTTCACTGTCGACGTTGAGACTGGACAGAGGAACTCTGCCTAGAAGGCCAGCATCCCGGAGTCGCCTCTTCACTGTTGACGTTGAGACTGGACAGAGGAACTCTGCCTAGAAGGCCAGCATCCCGGAGTCACCTCTTCACTGTCGACGTTGAGACTGGACAGAGGAACTCTGCCTAGAAGGCCAGCATCCCGGAGTCGCCTCTTCACTGTTGACGTTGAGACTGGACAGAGGAACTCTGCCTCGAAGGCCAGCATCACGGAGTCGCCTCTTCACTGTCGACGTTGAGACTGGACAGAGGAACTCTGCCTAGAAGGCCAGCATCACGGAGTCGCCTCTTCACTGTCGACGTTGAGACTGGACAGAGGAACTCTGCCTAGAAGGCCAGCATCACGGAGTCGCCTCTTCACTGTTGACGTTGAGACTGGACAGAGGAACTCTGCCTAGAAGGCCAGCATCACGGAGTCGCCTCTTCACTGTTGACGTTGAGACTGGTGTTTTGTGGGTATTATTTAATGAAGCTGCCAGTTGAGGACTTGTGAGGCGTCTGTTTCTCAAACTAGACGGAGTCTCCCACTCTTTCTATTCTGGTTAGGGCCAGTTTGCGCTGTTCTGTGAAGGGAGTAGTACATAGCGTTGTACGTTGTACGTAGCGTTGTACGAGATCTTCAGTTTCTTGACAATTTCTCGCATGGAATAGCCTTCATTTCTCAGAACAAGAATAGACTGACGAGTTTCAGAAGAAAGGGCTTTGTTTCTGGCCATTTTAAGCCTGTAATCGAAGCCACAAATGCTGATGTTCCAGATACTCAACTAGTCTAAAGAAGGCCAGTTTTATTGCTTCTTTAATCAGAACAACAGTTTTCAGCTGCGCTAACATAATTGCAAAAGCGTTTTCTAATGATCAATTAGCCTTTTAAAATTATAAACTTGGATTAGCGAACACAACGTGCCAATGGAACACAGGAGTGATGGTTGCTGATAATGGGTCTCTGTAGATATTCCATAAAAAATCTGCCGTCTACACTGTATTCTGATCAATTTGATGTTATTTTAATGGACAAAAAACAATGTTTTTCTTTCAAAACAAGGACATTTATAAGTGATCCCAAACTTTTTTAACGGTAGTGTGTCATATATAGATAGTGCCAGTCAAAAGTTTGGCCTCGGCTACTGTATGGGTTTTCTACAACTTGAATGTATCGCTAACCTTCTGGAAACGTTTGTATGTTTGTGAAACTCAAACAAACTGTAGAATGAGGTGGAGGGAGAGAGAGCTTTGTGGATACAGTTACCTGTGGATGGATATTAGATAGAGAAAACCCTCAATGAAGGAATGAATGTTCTTGTTTATAGAGAAATATCTTCATAGTCTGCACATACAGTAGGCTTGGGTGTTTTCTAGGGTCATTTGTGGAAAGATCCAATAACCTTTGACCCCAATAACAATAGGGGTCGTGATAATATTAACTCAGCTTGAATATTACGGTCTGATCTTCTTTTACGTAAGTCCACCCTAAGGAATAAGGCATGCAGCCTCTATCCTTCATGGAGGATTGACCGTTTGGTGGGTGATTCTGCTCTTTTACATCACACATCTCTGCCAAATGGCGCCTTTGTTGTGGCTCCTGACCTTCAACGGTAACGTTTCTTCACGGTGAGTTAACAGGTAGCCTAGACTGTTTCTTCACGGTGAGTTAACAGGTAGCCTAGACTGTTTCTTCACGGTGAGTTAACAGGTAGCCTAGACTGTTTCTTCACGGTGAGTTAACAGGTAGCCTAGACTGTTTCTTCACGGTGAGTTAACAGGTAGCCTAGACTGTTTCTTCACGGTGAGTTAACAGGTAGCCTAGACTGTTTCTTCACGGTGAGTTAACAGGTAGCCTAGACTGTTTCTTCACGGTGAGTTAACAGGTAGCCTAGACTGTTTCTTCACGGTGAGTTAACAGGTAGCCTAGACTGTTTCTTCACGGTGAGTTAACAGGTAGCCTAGACTGTTTCTTCACGGTGAGTTAACAGGTAGCCTAGACTGTTTCTTCACGGTGAGTTAACAGGTAGCCTAGACTGTTTCTTCACGGTGAGTTAACAGGTAGCCTAGACTGTTTCTTCACGGTGAGTTAACAGGTAGCCTAGACTGTTTCTTCACGGTGAGTTAACAGGTAGCCTAGACTGTTTCTTCACGGTGAGTTTACAGGTAGCCTAGACTGTTTCTTCACGGTGAGTTTACAGGTAGCCTAGACTGTTTCTTCACGGTGAGTTTACAGGTAGCCTAGACTGTTTCTTCACGGTGAGTTTACAGGTAGCCTAGACTGTTTCTTCACGGTGAGTTTACAGGTAGCCTAGACTGTTTCTTCACGGTGAGTTTACAGGTAGCCTAGACTGTTTCTTCACGGTGAGTTTACAGGTAGCCTAGACTGTTTCTTCACGGTGAGTTTACAGGTAGCCTAGACTGTTTCTTCACGGTGAGTTTACAGGTAGCCTAGACTGTTTCTTCACGGTGAGTTTACAGGTAGCCTAGACTGTTTCTTCACGGTGAGTTAACAGGTAGCCTAGACTGTTTCTTCACGGTGAGTTAACAGGTAGCCTAGACTGTTTCTTCGCGGTGAGTTAACAGGTAGCCTAGACTGTTTCTTCGCGGTGAGTTAACAGGTAGCCTAGACTGTTTCTTCGCGGTGAGTTAACAGGTAGCCTAGACTGTTTCTTCGCGGTGAGTTAACAGGTAGCCTAGACTGTTTCTTCGCGGTGAGTTAACAGGTAGCCTAGACTGTTTCTTCGCGGTGAGTTAACAGGTAGCCTAGACTGTTTCTTCGCGGTGAGTTAACAGGTAGCCTAGACTGTTTCTTCGCGGTGAGTTAACAGGTAGCCTAGACTGTTTCTTCGCGGTGAGTTAACAGGTAGCCTAGACTGTTTCTTCGCGGTGAGTTAACAGGTAGCCTAGACTGTTTCTTCGCGGTGAGTTAACAGGTAGCCTAGACTGTTTCTTCGCGGTGAGTTAACAGGTAGCCTAGACTGTTTCTTCGCGGTGAGTTAACAGGTAGCCTAGACTGTTTCTTCGCGGTGAGTTAACAGGTAGCCTAGACTGTTTCTTCGCGGTGAGTTAACAGGTAGCCTAGACTGTTTCTTCGCGGTGAGTTAACAGGTAGCCTAGACTGTTTCTTCGCGGTGAGTTAACAGGTAGCCTAGACTGTTTCTTCGCGGTGAGTTAACAGGTAGCCTAGACTGTTTCTTCGCGGTGAGTTAACAGGTAGCCTAGACTGTTTCTTCGCGGTGAGTTAACAGGTAGCCTAGACCGTTTCTTCGCGGTGAGTTAACAGGTAGCCTAGACCGTTTCTTCGCGGTGAGTTAACAGGTAGCCTAGACCGTTTCTTCGCGGTGAGTTAACAGGTAGCCTAGACCGTTTCTTCGCGGTGAGTTAACAGGTAGCCTAGACCGTTTCTTCGCGGTGAGTTAACAGGTAGCCTAGACCGTTTCTTCGCGGTGAGTTAACAGGTAGCCTAGACCGTTTCTTCGCGGTGAGTTAACAGGTAGCCTAGACCGTTTCTTCGCGGTGAGTTAACAGGTAGCCTAGACCGTTTCTTCGCGGTGAGTTAACAGGTAGCCTAGACCGTTTCTTCGCGGTGAGTTAACAGGTAGCCTAGACCGTTTCTTCGCGGTGAGTTAACAGGTAGCCTAGACCGTTTCTTCGCGGTGAGTTAACAGGTAGCCTAGACCGTTTCTTCGCGGTGAGTTAACAGGTAGCCTAGACCGTTTCTTCGCGGTGAGTTAACAGGTAGCCTAGACCGTTTCTTCGCGGTGAGTTAACAGGTAGCCTAGACCGTTTCTTCGCGGTGAGTTAACAGGTAGCCTAGACTGTTTCTTCACGGTGAGTTAACAGGTAGCCTAGACTGTTTCTTCACGGTGAGTTAACAGGTAGCCTAGACTGTTTCTTCACGGTGAGTTAACAGGTAGCCTAGACTGCGGGATCCGGTTGGCCCCTGCGACGCCGATTGTTCTCCTGCGTCTGTCTGTTGCCCTCCTGTGGGCACGCGCCTCCGGTTGGCTAAATCACATGGGAGGTTTTTAATGATCGCCGTCCTGTTAAGCTTCTTTACAACGAAAGGCCTGATTAGACTCCCCCCTCTCCCCTCCTCCTCCACTCATCACTAGAAGAAAGAGAGATTGGACTGAAAGCCAGAAACAGAAATCCTTGCCTTGCACAGCCACGGTTTTTGTTAACAGGCGGGATGACGGTATAGCTGCCAAATCTCCCAGAGTCAATTAACACTGGTGTTGAACTTTTTCCCCATGCAGTTTAAGCTACCAGCTCTATGCGGAGTGTTGCAATGCCGTTTCTCATCACAAAAGGGGCTGCTCCTTGTCATACGTTTCTATAGGTTATTTAGGCTATTCAGCCTATTTTGCATTGATAAACAAATATAATCTCTGGCACTGTTCAAACAGTAAACCAAACAACAAGATTCTCCCTGAAAATACATTTTGTTTAGCAGTAATAACTAGTGATTACAGGCTGTTGTTAAATGGTAGAACCTACTGTAATAACTAGTGATTACAGGCTATTGTTAAATGCTTGAACCTACAGTAATAACTAGTGATTACAGGCTGTTGTGAAATGGTAGAACCTACTGTAATAACTAGTGATTACAGGCTGTTGTTAAATGGTAGAACCTACTGTAATAACTAGTGATTACAGGCTGTTGTTAAATGGTAGAACCTACAGTAATAACTAGTGATTACAGGCTGTTGTTAAATGGTAGAACCTACAGTAATAACTAGTGATTACAGGCTGTTGTGAAATGGTAGAACCTACTGTAATAACTAGTGATTACAGGCTGTTGTTAAATGGTAGAACCTACAGTAATAACTAGTGATTACAGGCTGTTGTTAAATGGTAGAACCTACAGTAATAACTAGTGATTACAGGCTGTTGTTAAATGGTAGAACCTACTGTAATAACTAGTGATTACAGGCTGTTGTTAAATGGTAGAACCTACTGTAATAACTAGTGATTACAGGCTGTTGTTAAATGGTAGAACCTACTGTAATAACTAGTGATTACAGGCTGTTGTGAAATGGTAGAACCTACTGTAATAACTAGTGATTACAGGCTGTTGTTAAATGGTAGAACCTACATTAATAACTAGTGATTACAGGCTGTTGTGAAACGGTAGAACCTACTGTAATAACTAGTGATTACAGGCTGTTGTTAAATGGTAGAACCTACTGTAATAACTAGTGATTACAGGCTGTTGTTAAATGGTAGAACCTACTGTAATAACTAGTGATTACAGGCTGTTGTTAAATGGTAGAACCTACAGTAATAACTAGTGATTACAGGCTGTTGTGAAATGGTAGAACCTACAGTAATAACTAGTGATTACAGGCTGTTGTTAAATGGTAGAACCTACAGTAATAACTAGTGATTACAGGCTGTTGTGAAATGGTAGAACCTACTGTAATAACTAGTGATTACAGGCTGTTGTGAAATGGTAGAACCTACAGTAATAACTAGTGAATACAGGCTGTTGTTAAATGGTAGAACCTACTGTAATAACTAGTGATTACAGGCTGTTGTTAAATGGTAGAACCTACAGTAATAACTAGTGATTACAGGCTGTTGTGAAATGGTAGAACCTACTGTAATAACTAGTGATTACAGGCTGTTGTGAAATGGTAGAACCTACTGTAATAACTAGTGATTACAGGCTGTTGTTAAATGGTAGAACCTACTGTAATAACTAGTGATTACAGGCTGTTGTTAAATGGTAGAACCTACTGTAATAACTAGTGATTACAGGCTGTTGTTAAATGGTAGAACCTACTGTAATAACTAGTGATTACAGGCTGTTGTTAAATGGTAGAACCTACAGTAATAACTAGTGATTACAGGCTGTTGTTAAATGGTAGAACCTACTGTAATAACTAGTGATTACAGGCTGTTGTGAAATGGTAGAACCTACTGTAATAACTAGTGATTACAGGCTGTTGTTAAATGGTAGAACCTACAGTAATAACTAGTGATTACAGGCTGTTGTGAAATGGTAGAACCTACTGTAATAACTAGTGATTACAGGCTGTTGTTAAATGGTAGAACCTACTGTAATAACTAGTGATTACAGGCTGTTGTTAAATGGTAGAACCTACTGTAATAACTAGTGATTACAGGCTGTTGTTAAATGGTAGAACCTACTGTAATAACTAGTGATTACAGGCTGTTGTTAAATGGTAGAACCTACAGTAATAACTAGTGATTACAGGCTGTTGTTAAATGGTAGAACCTACTGTAATAACTAGTGATTACAGGCTGTTGTGAAATGGTAGAACCTACTGTAATAACTAGTGATTACAGGCTGTTGTTAAATGGTAGAACCTACAGTAATAACTAGTGATTACAGGCTGTTGTTAAATGGTAGAACCTACTGTAATAACTAGTGATTACAGGCTGTTGTGAAATGGTAGAACCTACTGTAGCCAGCTAGTTAGCCGTGTGCTTTTTTTTCATTCATGACGAAAACATGACGACGTTCTATTTTTCAGTAGATATGGGAATGAATACACAACCAGGATATCAAACTGGGAGGATGTTTTAGGTTACACCGGCAAGTATAACAATATATTTTTCTTATAAATCAGATTATTTATGCAGGAAGCTTAAAAGGCTAGCTAGCTATGTTTTTATCCAGGCTAAAGCCAGCTAGCCAGGCTGCCAGCTAGCTACTACTAGCAAGGGAAGGCAACTCTTACTTGTTTTCACAAAATTAAAAGACAAAAAAAATTAAGAAAAAACGTTGCTATCGCCCCCTTGTGAATGGGAGTGGGACCAGCAAGAATATCAAGTCCCCTATTCCAAAAATCCCAGTCCACCCACGTGCAACGAAGTTAAGCTTGTAACCTTTTACGCATGCAGCCAAAAGTCGTTAACTCTTACCGCACACACACACACACACACACACACACACACACACACACACACACACACACACACACACACACACACACACACACACACACACACACACAGTTAATTTGCTTTGAATGTGCATTAATCCAGGGGGCGCAACTTTGGTTTTAGGTGAATGCATCATTTACTGTATTTTTTTTTTATCCGGTCGGATAAATACTCCAAATAGCCTACCCGACCGCTCGGAGGTGTCTGCATGATCCTAAAGCACATCGTTGCCTTGTTTTGTATCATATTCCAATTATGAAACTAGTGTGGGGGGGGGGGGGACATGTCCCCCCTTCCCCAGTGACAGTTGCGCACCTGCATTAATCTATTTAGCAAGCTGAAACATATTGATGTACTGTATAGGCTATTATAAGATTGACTCTCTTTTTTTCTCTCTCTGTCTCCTATCTCCTTGAAGTTATTGATAGAGAGATCACTCGTTTTCACAGACATTAGATCGAACCTTCTGTACTATGTAAAGAACACACACACATACGGCGAATTGATTATTGATTGCTCCTCGTTATTTTATTTTTTTAAAGCAAAACTACTGCACACATAGTGTGCTATGACACCACTTTATCAATCAGTGAGAGAGACGGATGCATTGAAGACAGGAAGGAGGGAGATGGGTAATTATCACACATAACACTCCTGTCATAGCCAGGTGTTAAAACTCCTGTCATAGCCAGCCTATGGAGAGGTGCTAAAACACATTCTGCCCTAGATTAGAATAGATTCCCAATGCAGGGATGACACTAGGAGATGAAGATGAAGATTAGTGTCTATTTAAAAGTAGAGACTCAGAGCTAGAAAATGGTATGTTATACACTACAGTTGAGGAACAATGGGAAAGTAATTCTGCTTTAAAAGTTGATAAACTTGTAACTCCACTGTTGAGAAAATGGTCCTTGAATATTTTTGGTACACCTACTGGAGAACTCTTCTTTGTCTACACCTATTCAGCATCATTCACACCCTCTTAAGGCTTAGCCCCTCCCATCTATTTAAGGATTCACATGTGAGGCCATGTGCTAAACAGAGTGAGTACGGTAGTGTATTAAACAGAGTGAGTACGGTAGTGTATTAAACAGAGTGAGTACGGTAGTGTATTAAACAGAGTGAGTACGGTAGTGTAGTAAACAGAGTGAGTACGGTAGTGTAGTAAACAGAGTGAGTACGGTAGTGTAGTAAACAGAGTGAGTACGGTAGTGTAGTAAACAGAGTGAGTACGGTAGTGTAGTAAACAGAGTGAGTACGGTAGTGTAGTAAACAGAGTGAGTACGGTAGTGTAGTAAACAGAGTGAGTAGTGTAGTAAACAGAGTGAGTAGTGTAGTAAACAGAGTGAGTATGGTAGTGTAGTAAACAGAGTGAGTACGGTAGTGTAGTAAACAACCAAAGATTTCAAGACTAAAAGAGGTAAAAGTAGTAGCCCACAATAAGGAAAAACTCCAGGTAAAAAATACACTTTATCTAGTCCTTGGCCTACATCCTAATCTGACTTTGGTGTAGATCATGTTGTTCTTCACATTACTGTCTCTGGTAAACACACACTATATCAAATAAAATACAAGTTTATTTGTCACATGCACAGGATACTAGCAATATCAAAAATAAAAAAGATGTGGCTGGGGAGTGGTTAGAGCATTTCTTTCACATGACCCATCAATTTAGACAAGTGTGCAAGAATCATCTAGTAATTATACAACATTAATCTGGACACTTTCTAATTTATTTATCTAGGCAAGTCAGTCTAATCCAGGCGACGCTGGGCCAATTGTGCACCACCCAATCACAGCCAGATGTGATGCAGCCTGGATTTGAACCAGGGACTGCAGTGACGCCTCTTGCCTTAGACCACTCGGGAGCCCACATCTAGTGGATGGTGGACGGGTCACAAGTGGATGTGTCACTATTGTCTAGACATGTCCACATGTTCATGAAATACAATAGATGGCCGTAATCACCCACAGACACACCTGGCTAACTTGATGGGTCATGTAATCATTTGGCGAAGTAGAGTCTAGATAGCTAGCTATACAATGAATCTAATAGTGCTTTCAAGACAGGGAACTTAGAAAAACACGAGGTCAAATGATGAGGTCCGTGATCTTCAGGTCGGGAAGTTGGAGTTGGATGACCTTTCAAAAGATTTTTCTCAGTCTTTCCTCCGTTTTTTTTCTCCCAGAGTTTCCAGTTGTCTTGAACGTGGCAATAATCCCAACCCATACTGATTGCCATAGCTAGCTACCATGCATGAATCTGCAGGTAGCTAAAGTTAACCAACTAGCAATGCAAATAGTTTTTCTGACATACAAATAATATTACTACACAGATCCTAACGTCAGCTAGCGAGCCAGCCAGCCAGCTAACGTAACAGAACGCTTTAACTTGCAATGAAAACAACTTTCTGACAATTAGAAACGTATATCTGAAAATGTAGCTAGCTAGCCTCTTACCCCGTAAACATGGATGAACGCTTCTCCCTCTCTGTCACGTATGCCATGGTTGCCCTTAGTTTGACGATGTAATCCAGAGACGGGTGTTTAATACAACAGCCTTCTGTGTGTTCTCTTTTTCAACTCCCTCCGCATATTTGCAATCAAACGCCAGAATCTCCTTAGCTATCATACTCTGCTTCCAACAGGCTTCCACCACTGGCTTAAAAATTCTGTCAACTTCTTTCGTGACAACAACACTGTTGATTGCCGTTTCTTCGCCATCACTGTCATCAGAAGACTCAACAATGGCTGGTTCAATTCAAATGTTTTTACCTAAATCAGGGGTTTCCTCATCGTCTGGTGCATGGCATGATCGCCCTCCAGAAACACTTTTGCAGTTCTTCGTGATACACTGTATATACAAAGTATGTGGACACCCCTTAAAATTAGTGGATTTGGTTATTTCGGCCACACCAGTTGCTGACAGGTGTATTAAAAACGAGCACACCGCCATGCAATCTCCATAGACAAACATTGGCAGTAGAATGGCCTTACTGAAGGCCCTTGCTAGAGCTGCCCCGGTCAACTGTAAGTGCTGTTATTGTGAGGTGGAAACGTCTAGGAGTAGGAACGGCTCAGCGTCTTGGTGGTAGGACATACGAGCTCACAGAACGTTACGGCCACATGCTGAAGCGTGTAGCACGTAAAAATCGTCTGTTCTCGGTTGCAACACACACTACCGAGTTCCAAACTGTCTCTGGAAGCAACGTCAGCATAATAACTGTTTGTCGGGATCTTCATGAAATGGGTTTCCATGGCCGAGCAGCCTCACACAAGCCTAAGATCACCATGTGCAATGCCAAGCGTGGGCTGGAGTGGTGTAAAGCTTGCCGCCATTGGAATCTGGAGCAGTTGAAGCGCCTTCTCTGGAGTGATGAATCACGCTTCACCATCTGGCAGTCTGACGGACTAATCTGGGTTTGGCAAATGGCAAGTACAAGTGGCAAGTCTAAATGTGCAGTGAAGGCAAATTGAAAGTGCAACGAGGCATGCAACTGAAATGCAGAGAGCAGCAATGAGGTTCCCGAGGTAGACATGTACAACTGAATAATGTCCTTAATCAGACTTTGCAAAGCATTGTCGGAGTCCGGTAGTACCGTGAAGAGTGCAAAGAGAGTAGTGCAACAAGGTCCCTGAGAGGCAGTACCTAGATGTGGGCAGGTGAATATGGCTAGTGCCGTGCCACAGAGTTCAACAGGGTTACAGTAGCTGGAATGAAACTGTTCTTGAGCCTGCTAGTGTGGGAACGTAGAGACCTGTACCGCCTGCCTGATGGTAGGAGGGAAAACAGTTTGTGGCATGGATGTGAAGGGTCCCTGATGATGTCGCACGCCCTACGCAGACACCGCTTGCGCTGGAGGTCTACGATGGCAGGGAGTTGCGCACCAGTGATGTGCTGGGCGGTTATCACCACCCGTTGCAGGGCCTTCCGGTCGGCCAAAGAGCATCCGCCAAACCACACTGTGGCGCAGTTAGTCAGAATGCTCTCGACCGTGCAGCGGTAAAAGTTAACCAGGAACTTGGGAGACAGGTGGGCCTTCTTCAGCCTCCTCAAAAAGTACAGGCACTGCTGTGCCTTTTTGACCAGGGTTGAGGTGTTGAGGGACCAGGAGAGGTCCTCGGAGATGTAGGCTGGGCAAACACTCCTCCTCTGTGCCATCAATGAGAACTGGGGCGTGGCTGCAGCTTTTAGACTTCCTGTTATCCACAATGAGCTCCTTGGTTTTCTTTGAATTGAGGGCCAAGTTGTTGTCAGTGCACCATGCAGCCAGGTGCTTGGCCTCCTCCCTGTAGGCTGACTCGTCATTGTCACTGATCAGGCCTACCGCAGCGGTGTCGTCTGCGAACTTGATGATGGTGTTGGAACCGGGTACATGAACTCAGTCGTAGGTGAAGAGGGAGTACAGGAGGGGGCTCAACACGCAGCCCTGTGGAACACCGGTGTTCAGGGTTGAGGAGGTGAAGTTGTCTAAACCTGACAGACTGGGGTCTGTTGGAGAGGAAGTCTTAAGTCCAGTTACAGAGAGAGGGGCTGATCCCTAGGTCATGGAGTTTGGTGACCAGTCTAGAGGGAATGATCGTATTGAATGCTGAGCTAAAATCTATGAACAGCATTCTCACATAGGTGTTGGGTTTGTCCAGGTGGGTCAGGGCAGAGTGTAAAGCTGTGGAGATGGCGTCCTCTGTAGACCTGTTCGTTCGGTAGGCAAACTGGTGAGGATCCAGTGTTGGAGGGTAGGCCAAAACCAGTCTTTGGAAACACTTCCTGATCGTGGGGGTGAGCGCAACAGGTCGGAGGTCATTCAGGCTCGATGCGGTCTTAAAGCACTAACCGGTCATGTTGTGTGGTCATAATACGGTCATACACAACAACCCTAGGAGGGACTTCCAATTTCATTGGCTGATCCCTCCTGATGACCCTGTTGGAGTCATGTCCAACCGGGTCATCAGGAGGGATCAGCCAATCGTGAAGAAGATAATTGACTACTTCAGAATGGAGATGGCCTCAATGGCGCTGCCAGTGTGCTCAGAGGCCATAATTGAATGGATATCTACCCTGATGCCTAGTCACTTTACCCTGCCTTCATGTACATATCTACCTCAAATACCTTATTATTATCTATCCTGATGTCTAGTCACTTTACCCTGCCTTCATGTACATATCTACCTCAAATACCTTATTATTATCTATCCTGATGTCTAGTCACTTTACCCTGCCTTCATGTACATATCTACCTCAAATACCTTATTATTATCTATCCTGATGTCTAGTCACTTTACCCTGCCTTCATGTACATATCTACCTCAAATACCTTATTATTATCTATCCTGATGTCTAGTCATTTTACCCTGCCTTCATGTACATATCTACCTCAAATACCTTATTATTATCTATCCTGATGCCTAGTCTCTTTACCCTGCCTTCATGTACATATCTACTTCAAATACCTTATTATTATCTATCCTGATGCCTAGTCACTTTACCCTGCCTTCATGTACATATCTACCTCAAATACCTTATTATTATCTATCCTGATGCCTCGTCACTTTACCCTGCCTTCATGTACATATCTACCTCCAATACCTTATTATTATCTATCCTGATGCCTAGTCACTTTACCCTGCCTTCATGTACATATCTACCTCAAATACCTTATTATTATCTATCCTGATGCCTAGTCACTTTACCCTGCCTTCATGTACATATCTACCTCTAATACCTTATTATTATCTATCCTGATGCCTAGTCTCTTTACCCTGCCTTCATGTACATATCTACCTCAAATACCTTATTATTATCTATCCTGATGCCTAGTCACTTTACCCTGCCTTCATGTACATATCTACCTCAAATACCTTATTATTATCTATCCTGATGCCTAGTCTCTTTACCCTGCCTTCATGTACATATCTACCTCAAATACCTTATTATTATCTACCCTGATGTCTAGTCTCTTTACCCTGCCTTCATGTACATATCTACCTCAAATACCTTATTATTATCTATCCTGATGTCTAGTCACTTTACCCTGCCTTCATGTACATATCTACCTCAAATACCTTATTATTATCTATCCTGATGCCTAGTCACTTTACCCTGCCTTCATGGACATATCTACCTCAAGTACCATGTACCTCTGCACATTGATCTGGTACTCCCTTTAAACTTTTAGAGGTTACAACCGTTAAGAGATGAATGACTATGATAGTAGATAACAGAGGATGGATCAACCACATTGTAGTTACTCCACAATACTAACATAAAAGAAGGAAGCCTGTACAGAATAAAAAATATTCCAAAACATGCCTCCTGTTTGCAACAAGGCACTAAAGTAATACTGCAAAGAAATGACATGTTTGTCCTGAATATAAAGTGTTGCGTAAAGACAGACAGACAGACAGACAGACAGACAGACAGACAGACAGACAGACAGACAGACAGACAGACAGACAGACAGACAGACAGACAGACAGACAGACAGACAGACAGACAGACAGACAGACAGACAGACAGAGGTACATTCTACACCTGCATTGCTTTCTGTTTGGGGTTTTTTAGGCTGGGTTTCTGTACAGCACTTTGAGATATCAGCTGATGTACGAAGGGCTATATAAATCAATGTGATTTGATTTTGAGGTCGATAGCAGAGTTTCCCAAAATCTGGGCCTTAAAGGGTAATCAACTAATCATCTAGCGTTGATTATTTGAATCAGCTGTGTAGTGCTAGGGAAAACCCCAAAATGTGCACCCCTTTTTAGGTCCTAAGGACTGAGTTTGGGAAACGCTGATATATAGAATCATGATTTCCCCCCCCCCCCCCCCCCCTCCGGATATTAAAAATAGATTTTTAAACCTAAGCACTGCTGCGCGAGAGGCTAGCATTCTATTACTGCTGCTGCTGAGGGGCCGGTGAGATGTGAGCGAGCAGACACAGGACCCAGAACGAGGCTATAGCAGAGGTTAGCTAACTTGTAGCAACCACAATGTCATTTATCATCCCGTATGACAATAGAGAAGCTAGCTAGCCAGCTATAGTGTATATAGTTCATTCCCGAGGCTACGTGATGCACTTTCTCCCCATTTCAGATAAAACAACAGCCTCCCTGTAGTCTAATCCTCATTAGATTCTGTAATTTTATTCCATCTTGCATTAGTGAGCTCTCCCTCCATTTGCTACACGTTGATCCTCTTCGCCACTTTGATTGGCCAACAAAAACAACAAGCTACACGTGAAGGCTACCGGTTGGCTGCCGGTCTTTTTATGGGGCGCGCACGTCATAAAAACTACATTGAAAAGTGTGTTTTTATTAAATTAATAATTTGAAATGTCATGGTGTATCTTTGTGTGTGTAAAAAAAAAAAAAAAAAAGTCAGATTTTTTTTTATTTAGAAAAAGCCTTTTCAGTGTATGCTTATACATAAAACAAGAGAGAGAGAGTGATTCAGCCAAGTACATATTACAACAATTATCGTAAAGTCCCTGTGTGTGTGTCTGGTGTGAAATGGGTTTTGGAACATTCCAAAGGGTTTGACTAGCAGGTGCCAGATCTAATTTTGATCTCTTCAGCTTCCTAAGAAAGGAGACAGACAGACAGAGAAAGAGACAGAGACAGAAGGAGTGAAATTGATGGTCTCATGTGGGGCAAAAATCTGGTGCACTCAATTCAATTATCCTTTAGCCTGATGTGTCCTCTATCCTCTCTCTCACTCTCTCTCTGTCTCTCTCTCTCTCCTTTAGTCTGATGTGCCCTCTATCCTCTCTCTCCTTTAGCCTGATGTGCCCTCTATCCTCTCTCTCCTTTAGCCTGATGTTCCCTCTATCCTCTCTCTCCTTTAGCCTGATGTTCCCTCTATCCTCTCTCTCCTTTAGCCTGATGTGCCCTCTATCCTCTCTCTCCTTTAGCCTGATGTGCCCTCTATCCTCTCTCTCCTTTAGCCTGATGTTCCCTCTATCCTCTCTCTCCTTTAGCCTGATGTTCCCTCTATCCTCTCTCTCCTTTAGCCTGATGTGCCCTCTATCCTCTCTCTCCTTTAGCCTGATGTTCCCTCTATCCTCTCTCTCCTTTAGCCTGATGTGCCCTCTATCCTCTCTCTCCTTTAGCCTGATGTTCCCTCTATCCTCTCTCTCCTTTAGCCTGATGTTCCCTCTATCCTCTCTCTCCTTTAGCCTGATGTTCCCTCTATCCTCTCTCTCCTTTAGCCTGATGTTCCCTCTATCCTCTCTCTCCTTTAGCCTGATGTGCCCTCTATCCTCTCTCTCCTTTAGCCTGATGTGCCCTCTATCCTCTCTCTCCTTTAGCCTGATGTTCCCTCTATCCTCTCTCTCCTTTAGCCTGATGTGCCCTCTATCCTCTCTCTCCTTTAGCCTGATGTTCCCTCTATCCTCTCTCTCCTTTAGCCTGATGTGCCCTCTATCCTCTCTCTTCTTTAGCCTGATGTTCCCTCTATCCTCTCTCTCACTCTCTCTCTGTCTCTCTCTCTCCTTTAGCCTGATGTGCCCTCTATCCTCTCTCTCCTTTAGCCTGATGTGCCCTCTATCCTCTCTCTCCTTTAGCCTGATGTTCCCTCTATCCTCTCTCTCCTTTAGCCTGATGTTCCCTCTATCCTCTCTCTCCTTTAGCCTGATGTTCCCTCTATCCTCTCTCTCCTTTAGCCTGATGTGCCCTCTATCCTCTCTCTCCTTTAGCCTGATGTTCCCTCTATCCTCTCTCTCCTTTAGCCTGATGTTCCCTCTATCCTCTCTCTCCTTTAGCCTGATGTTCCCTCTATCCTCTCTCTCCTTTAGCCTGATGTTCCCTCTATCCTCTCTCTCCTTTAGCCTGATGTGCCCTCTATCCTCTCTCTCCTTTAGCCTGATGTTCCCTCTATCCTCTCTCTCCTTTAGCCTGATGTGCCCTCTATCCTCTCTCTCCTTTAGCCTGATGTGCCCTCTATCCTCTCTCTCCTTTAGCCTGATGTTCCCTCTATCCTCTCTCTCCTTTAGCCTGATGTGCCCTCTATCCTCTCTCTCCTTTAGCCTGATGTGCCCTCTATCCTCTCTCTCCTTTAGCCTGATGTTCCCTCTATCCTCTCTCTCCTTTAGCCTGATGTGCCCTCTATCCTCTCTCTTCTTTAGCCTGATGTTCCCTCTATCCTCTCTCTCACTCTCTCTCTGTCTCTCTCTCTCCTTTAGCCTGATGTGCCCTCTATCCTCTCTCTCCTTTAGCCTGATGTGCCCTCTATCCTCTCTCTCCTTTAGCCTGATGTTCCCTCTATCCTCTCTCTCCTTTAGCCTGATGTTCCCTCTATCCTCTCTCTCCTTTAGCCTGATGTTCCCTCTATCCTCTCTCTCACTCTCTCTCTGTCTCTCTCTCTCCTTTAGCCTGATGTGCCCTCTATCCTCTCTCTCCTTTAGCCTGATGTTCCCTCTATCCTCTCTCTCCTTTAGTCTGATGTGCCCTCTATCCTCTCTCTCCTTTAGCCTGATGTGCCCTCTATCCTCTCTCTCCTTTAGCCTGATGTTCCCTCTATCCTCTCTCTCCTTTAGCCTGATGTTCCCTCTATCCTCTCTCTCCTTTAGCCTGATGTGCCCTCTATCCTCTCTCTCACTCTCTCTCTGTCTCTCTCTCTCCTTTAGCCTGATGTGCCCTCTATCCTCTCTCTCCTTTAGCCTGATGTGCCCTCTATCCTCTCTCTCCTTTAGCCTGATGTTCCCTCTATCCTCTCTCTCCTTTAGCCTGATGTTCCCTCTATCCTCTCTCTCCTTTAGCCTGATGTTCCCTCTATCCTCTCTCTCACTCTCTCTCTGTCTCTCTCTCTCCTTTAGCCTGATGTGCCCTCTATCCTCTCTCTCCTTTAGCCTGATGTTCCCTCTATCCTCTCTCTCCTTTAGTCTGATGTGCCCTCTATCCTCTCTCTCCTTTAGCCTGATGTGCCCTCTATCCTCTCTCTCCTTTAGCCTGATGTTCCCTCTATCCTCTCTCTCCTTTAGCCTGATGTTCCCTCTATCCTCTCTCTCCTTTAGCCTGATGTGCCCTCTATCCTCTCTCTCACTCTCTCTCTGTCTCTCTCTCTCCTTTAGCCTGATGTTCCCTCTATCCTCTCTCTCCTTTAGCCTGATGTGCCCTCTATCCTCTCTCTCCTTTAGCCTGATGTTCCCTCTATCCTCTCTCTCCTTTAGCCTGATGTGCCCTCTATCCTCTCTCTCCTTTAGCCTGATGTTCCCTCTATCCTCTCTCTCCTTTAGCCTGATGTGCCCTCTATCCTCTCTCTCCTTTAGCCTGATGTGCCCTCTATCCTCTCTCTCCTTTAGCCTGATGTTCCCTCTATCCTCTCTCTCCTTTAGCCTGATGTTCCCTCTATCCTCTCTCTCCTTTAGCCTGATGTGCCCTCTATCCTCTCTCTCCTTTAGCCTGATGTGCCCTCTATCCTCTCTCTCCTTTAGCCTGATGTGCCCTCTATCCTCTCTCTCCTTTAGCCTGATGTGCCCTCTATCCTCTCTCTCCTTTAGCCTGATGTTCCCTCTATCCTCTCTCTCCTTTAGCCTGATGTGCCCTCTATCCTCTCTCTCCTTTAGTCTGATGTTCCCTCTATCCTCTCTCTCCTTTAGCCTGATGTGCCCTCTATCCTCTCTCTCCTTTAGCCTGATGTGCCCTCTATCCTCTCTCTCCTTTAGCCTGATGTGCCCTCTATCCTCTCTCTCCTTTAGCCTGATGTGCCCTCTATCCTCTCTCTCCTTTAGCCTGATGTTCCCTCTATCCTCTCTCTCCTTTAGCCTGATGTTCCCTCTATCCTCTCTCTCCTTTAGCCTGATGTTCCCTCTATCCTCTCTCTCCTTTAGCCTGATGTGCCCTCTATCCTCTCTCTCCTTTAGCCTGATGTTCCCTCTATCCTCTCTCTCCTTTAGCCTGATGTTCCCTCTATCCTCTCTCTCCTTTAGCCTGATGTGCCCTCTATCCTCTCTCTCCTTTAGCCTGATGTGCTCTGTCTGTCTCTCTCTGTCTCTGTCTCTGTCTCTGTCTCTGTCTCTCTCTGTCTCTGTCTCTCTCTGTCTCTGTCTCTCTCTGTCTCTCTCTGTCTGTCTCTGTCTCTCTCCCTGTCTCTCTCTCTCTCTCCATTTGTATGTTCAACTGTTTCTCTTGTACAAGACAGCTGACACGTCTGTTCTTATTTTGGGGTTGAGGGATATGAAGGTCACAGGGTCTCTCCCTCTTGTCCTCCTCTCTTTCTATCTTCCTCTCTCGCTCCCCATCTCTCCCTCACTCAGTATCAGAACAAAAATATAAACACAACATGTAAAGTGTTGGTCCCATGTTTCATGAGCTGAAATAAAGATCCCAGAAATGTTCCATATGCAAAAAAAGCTTATTTCTCTAAATTTTTGTGCACAAATATTTTTTACATCCTTTGTTAGTAAGCATTTCTCCTTTTCCAAGATAATCCATCCACCTGACAGGTGTGGCATATCAAGAAGCTGATTAAACAGCATGGTCATTACACAGGTGCACCTTGTGCTGGGGACAATTAAAAGGCCACTCTAAAATCTGCAGTTTTGTCACACAACACAATGCCACAGATGTCAAAAAGTTTTGACGGAGCGTGCAATTGGCATGCTGACTGCAGGAATGTCCACCAGAGCTGTTGCCCCAGGTTACAGTGGGTCCGTTATGCAGCTCTCTCTCTCATAGAGAGGGGAGAGCGGGAAGTCGACTGTTTATATGGCGGTCATAAAATACGCTGCCTCTATGCTCTGTAGTGTTTGAGATTGGAATATAAAATTGTGGAACACAGAGAGACACCTGGACATCAAAAGTTTGATTAATTTAAACAATATTTCAATTTTTGAGAATGTGGGAGAGGTCCGTGGACACTTAAGGGACAGTCGTGACGAGTGTGTTTCATTTGGTGATCTCATGAAGGACAGGAAACCCTCATGAAGGACAGGAAACCCTCATTACTGTGTCTTTGGTTTTGTACATTTAATTATGGGGTTTACATCTAAATATTTTGAAACGCATGTGATTTAAATATGAAACTATTTGTGAAAAGATGTAATGTGATGTTAACCTTCTAAATGAGAAAATATGGATTTTCATATAAGGTTAACCAAATCAGTGGCCACGCCCACGTGAGCATAGACATTACGTCGGCGTCATGGAACCGCCCTTTTCTCAGAAGTGTATAAAACCCACTCCTGACGAAATGTACATTAAGACTAGAAAATATAGAGCTGACGCTACATGTTGACATGGTTAAGAACTACCACTCTATAGGCCCAGGAGACCAGACAGTAGGTAGCGTTGGCTACACGGCTGGAAATGGTTCAACTCTGAGACTATCGATCACTACAGAATAAGACCAAATCCTATACGTAGAATTACTAGTCTGCAGCTGGAAATTGCATAAGTCTAGTACGAGAATACCCGACAACCGCGGATGCATCTATTCTATACAACGACCATCTCCTTACTTTCATCTCTCCCTGCTTCCATCTCTCCCTGCTTCCATCTCTCCCTGCTTCCATCTCTCCCTGCCTCCATCTCTCCCTGCCTCCATCTCTCCCTGCTTCCATCTCTCCTTACTTCCATCTCTCCCTGCCTCCATCTCTCCCTGCTTCCATCTCTCCCTGCCTCCATCTCTCCCTGCCTCCATCTCTCCCTGCTTCCATCTCTCCTTACTTCCATCTCTCCCTGCTTCCATCTCTCCTTACTTCCATCTCTCCCTGCTTCCATCTCTCCCTGCTTCCATCTCTCCTTACTTCCATCTCTCCCTGCTTCCATCTCTCCTTACTTCCATCTCTCCCTGCTTCCATCTCTCCTTACTTCCATCTCTCCTTACTTCCATCTCTCCCTGCTTCCATCTCTCCCTGCTTCCATTTCTCCCTGCTTCCATCTCTCCCTGCTTCCATTTCTCCCTGCTTCCATCTCTCCCTGCTTCCATCTCTCCTTACTTCCATCTCTCCCTGCTTCCATCTCTCCTTACTTCCATCTCTCCCTGCTTCCATTTCTCCCTGCCTCCATCTCTCCCTGCCTCCATCTCTCCCTGCCTCCATCTCTCCCTGCTTCCATCTCTCCCTGCCTCCATCTCTCCTTGCCTCCATCTCTCCCTGCCTCCATCTCTCCCTGCTTCCATCTCTCCCTGCTTCCCTCTCCTTACTTCCATCTCTCCCTGCCTCCATCTCTCCCTGCCTCCATCTCTCCCTGCCTCCATCTCTCCCTGCCTCCATCTCTCCCTGCCCCCATCTCTCCCTGCCTCCATCTCTCCCTGCTTCCATCTCTCCCTGCTTCCCTCTCCTTACTTCCATCTCTCCCTGCTTCCCTCTCCTTACTTCCATCTCTCCCTGCCTCCATCTCTCCCTGCCTCCATCTCTCCCTGCCTCCATCTCTCCCTGCCTCCATCTCTCCCTGCCTCCATCTCTTCCTGCCTCCATCTCTCCCTGCCTCCATCTCTCCCTGCCTCCATCTCTCCCTCCTTCCATCTCTCCATCCCTCCATCTCTCTCATTCTCCCTAATTCCTCCCTCCCTCCATCTCTCCCTTCCTTCTGCCCTCATCCCTCCCTCCATCTCATCCCTCCTTCCTTCCTCCCTCTATCTCTCCCTCTCTCCAGCTCTTCCTCCCTCATTCTCGTTGAACCTCATCCCTCCATCCATCTCTCCCTCCATATCTTCCTCCCTCCATCCCCCTCTCTCTCTCCATAGGGCCCTGGTCAAAGTAAAGTAATGCACTATATAGAGAATAGAGAAGGTGGATCAGTTTTACAGGAACATGATAGAATCAGGTTGCACTGTATTAAATCATGGTTGTTAAATGTGCTCCGATAATGTATTGTAGATAATGTATTGTAGATAATGTATTGTAGATCATGTATTGTAGATCATGTATTGTAGATCATGTATTGTAGATCATGTATTATAGATAATGTATTGTAGATAATGTATTGTAGATAATGTATTGTAGATCATGTATTGTAGATCATGTATTGTAGATAAAGTATTGTAGATAAAGTATTGTAGATAAAGTATTGTAGATAAAGTATTGTAGATAAAGTATTGTAGATAAAGTATTGTAGATAAAGTATTGTAGATAAAGTATTGTAGATAAAGTATTGTAGATCATGTATTGTAGATAATGTATTGTAGATAAAGTATTGTAGATAAAGTATTGTAGATCATGTATTGTAGATCATGTATTGTAGATAAAGTATTGTAGATCATGTATTATAGATCATGTATTGTAGATAATATATTGTAGATCATGTATTATATATCATGTATTGTAGATAAAGTATTGTAGATCATGTATTGTAGATAATGTATTGTAGATAATGTATTGTAGATAAAGTATTGTAGATCATGTAGCGAAATCATTCCATTCTCAATGTACTTTTCCTCCTGTGACTGGGTCAGGTTTGCTGTTGAATCTAACCATTCATTAATAACATGGTAAAATAATCACCCATTGCACAAAGCCATGCATTTTACATAAACCAATCTGCATCCCAAAAAAGCACCCTATTCCCTAGGTAGTGCACTACATTTCCCATAGGGCTCTGATCAGAGGTAGTGCACTACTTTTCCCATAGGGCTCTGGTCGAAGGTAGTGCACTACATTTCCCATAGGGCTCTGGTCAGAGGTAGTGCACTACTTTTCCCATAGGGCTCTGGTCAGAGGTAGTGCACTACTTTTCCCATAGGGCTCTGGTCGAAGGTAGTGCACTACATTTCCCATAGGGCTCTGGTCGAAGGTAGTGCACTACTTTTCCCATAGGGCTCTGGTCGGAGGTAGTGCACTACTTTTCCCATAGGGCTCTGGTCGAAGGTAGTGCACTACTTTTCCCATAGGGCTCTGGTCGAAGGTCGTGCACTACTTTTCCCATAGGGCTCTGGTCGAAGGTCGTGCACTATAGGGAATAATTTGGGACATAGGCATGTATTTTACATAAACCATTATTCATAAACCATTATTCATAAACCATAATTCATTAGATAAGGCATGTTTTGTTTCCAACTGGTTTTTCACAAATAACGAAATAATTGCTTTCTGGCTTCGTTGCATAATTAACTGTCTCCATCCCCTCCTTCTCATCAGTTCATTTTTCTCTCTTTACCTTCTTCTTTTCTTCCCTCTGTTATTTATTTTTTAAATCTCTAACTCAAGTGATGGCTTTGTTTCTATGTATTTATTTATTACGGGTGAACTATTTCACTATCTCTCTTTTTCCCTCTACCGCCATCTCCCCCCTCTCTCCCTCTCCCCTCTCTTCCTCTCCCCTTCTCCCCTTCTCCCCTCTCTCCCTCTCCCCTCTCTCCCCTTCTCCCCTCTCTCCCCCTCTCTCTCCCTCTCCCCTTCACCCCCCTCTCCCCTTCTCCCCTCTCTCCCCTTCTCCTTCATTTTCTCCCTCCAGGTGGTATCTTTGAGACTCGTGAGAGTGAGTTGGTGAGTGTAGAGGAGTTGGCCTTTAAGTTTGCAGTGAGCAACATCAACAGGAACCGGACCTTAATGCCCAACACCACTCTGACCTACGACATCCAGAGGATCAACCTCTTCGACAGCTTCGAGGGCTCCAGGAGAGGTAACACCGGGGGGGATGCAATAGTTGTACAGCAGATTAATATTCAGCCAATTCTAAATGCGCCCAAAACCACCACTGCTTTGTCTTTATTTTCTCTTTTTTCTTTTTCATCCCCTCTCCTTCCCTCTCCTTTCCTTCCTTCCCTCTCCTTTCCTTCCTTCCCTCTACTTTCCTTCCTTCCCTCTACTTTCCTTCCTTCCCTCTCCTTTCCTTCCTTCCCTCTCCTTTCCTTCCTTCCCTCTCCTTTCCTTCCTTCCCTCTCCTTTCCTTCCTTCCCTCTCCTTTCCTTCCTTCCCTCTCCTTTCCTTCCTCCCCTCTACTTTCCTTCCTTCCCTCTCCTTTCCTTCCTTCCCTCTCCTCTCCTTTCCTTCCCTCTCCTTTCTTCCCCTCTCCTCTCCTTCCCTCTCCTTTCCTCCCCTCCCCTCTCCTTTCCCTCCCCTCTCCTTTCCTCCCCTCTCCTTTCCTCCCCTCTCCTTTCCTTCCCTCCCATCACCTCCTCTCTTCTCCTCTCTCCCCACTCCTCTCATCCCCTCACCCCCTCACCTCTCCTCCCCCTCTCTTCTCCTCATTCTCCTCCTTTCCTCCCACCTCCCCTCACCCCACTCCTCTCATCCCCTCCCTCCCCCTCTCTTCTCCTCATTCTCCTCCTTTCCTCCCGCCTCACCCCACTCCTCTCATCCCCTCCCCCCTCCCCCCTCACCTCTCCTCCCCCTCTCCTCTCCTCTCCTCATTCTCCTCCTCTCCTCCCCTCACCCCACTCCTCTCCTCCCCTCACCCCACTCCCCTGCTCACCCCACTCCCATCTCCTCTCCCCAGTGTGTGACCAGTTGGCTCTGGGTGTATCTGCAGTGTTTGGTCCGTCCCACAGCTCCTCAGTCAGTGCTGTCCAGTCCATCTGTAACGCCCTGGAGGTGAGAGAACATCACATTACATCACATTTACATTCATATACTTATTAAACTGATGTTTTTACAGATGTACTTATTATACTGATGTTTTTACATGCTGTTTTTACGTGTTTCTACACCTGCATTGCTTGCTGTTTGGGGTTTTAGGCTGGGTTTCTGTACAGCACTTTGAGATATCAGCTGATGTAAGAAGGGCTATATAAATAAATTTGATTTTATTTACATTCATATACTTATTATACTGGTGTTTTTACAGACGTACTTATTATACCGATGTTTTTACAGACGTACTTATTATACTGGTGTTTTTACATTCATATACTTATTATACTGGTGTTTTTACATATGTACTTATTATACTGGTGTTTTTACATTCATATACTTATTATACTGGTGTTTTTACAGATGTACTTATTATACTGGTGTTTTTACATTCATATACTTATTATACTGGTGTTTTTACATATGTACTTATTATACCGATATTTTTACAGATGTACTTATTATACCGATGTTTTTACAGACGTACTTATTATACCGATGTTTTTACATTCATATACTTATTATACTGGTGTTTTTACATATGTACTTATTATACCGATGTTTTTACAGATGTACTTATTATACTGGTGTTTTTACATTCATATACTTATTATACTGGTGTTTTTACATATGTACTTATTATACCGATGTTTTTACAGATGTACTTATTATACTGGTGTTTTTACAGACGTACTTATTATACAGGTGTTTTTACAGACGTACTTATTATACCGATGTTTTTACAGACGTACTTATTATACCGATGTTTTTACATTCATATACTTATTATACCAATGTTTTTACAGACGTACTTATTATACTGGTGTTTTTACATTCATATACTTATTATACCGATGTTTTTTACAGACGTACTTATTATACCGATGTTTTTACAGACGTACTTATTATACTGGTGTTTTTACAGATGTACTTATTATACAGGTGTTTTTACAGACGTACTTATTATACCGATGTTTTTACAGACGTACTTATTATACCGATGTTTTTACAGACGTACTTATTATACCGGTGTTTTTACAGACGTACTTATTATACCGATGTTTTTACAGACGTACTTATTATACTGGTGTTTTTACATTCATATACTTATTATACCGATGTTTTTACAGATGTACTTATTATACTGGTGTTTTTACAGACGTACTTATTATACCGATGTTTTTACAGACGTACTTATTATACCGATGTTTTTACAGATGTACTTATTATACCTGTGTTTTTACAGACGTACTTATTATACTGGTGTTTTTACAGACGTACTTATTATACCGGTGTTTTTACAGACGTACTTATTATACTGGTGTTTTTACATTCATATACTTATTATACCGATGTTTTTACAGACGTACTTATTATACCGATGTTTTTACAGACGTACTTATTATACCGGTGTTTTTACAGACGTACTTATTATACCGGTGTTTTTACAGACGTACTTATTATACCGGTGTTTTTACAGATGTACTTATTATACCGGTGTTTTTACAGACGTACTTATTATACTGATGTTTTTACAGACGTACTTATTATACCGATGTTTTTACAGACGTACTTATTATACCGGTGTTTTTACAGACGTACTTATTATACTGGTGTTTTTACAGACGTACTTATTATACCGGTGTTTTTACAGACGTACTTATTATACTGGTGTTTTTACAGACGTACTTATTATACCGGTGTTTTTACAGACGTACTTATTATACCGGTGTTTTTACAGACGTACTTATTATACCGGTGTTTTTACAGACGTACTTATTATACTGGTGTTTTTACAGATGTACTTATTATACCGGTGTTTTTACAGATGTACTTATTATACCGATGTTTTTACAGACGTACTTATTATACCGATGTTTTTACAGATGTACTTATTATACCGATGTTTTTACATATGTACTTATTATACCGATGTTTTTACAGACGTACTTAGTATACCGATGTTTTTACAGATGTACTTATTATACCGATGTTTTTACAGATGTACTTATTATACTGGTGTTTTTACAGATGTACTTATTATACCGATGTTTTTACAGACGTACTTATTATACTGGTGTTTTTACAGACGTACTTATTATACCGATGTTTTTACATTCATATACTTATTATACTGGTGTTTTTACATATGTACTTATTATACCGATGTTTTTACAGACGTACTTATTATACCGGTGTTTTTACAGACGTACTTATTATACTGGTGTTTTTACAGATGTACTTATTATACCGATGTTTTTACAGATGTACTTATTATACTGGTGTTTTTACAGACGTACTTATTATACCGATGTTTTTACAGACGTACTTATTATACCGATGTTTTTACAGACGTACTTATTATACTGGTGTTTTTACAGACGTACTTATTATACTGGTGTTTTTACAGACGTACTTATTATACTGGTGTTTTTACAGACGTACTTATTATACCGGTGTTTTTACATATGTACTTATTATACCGGTGTTTTTACATTCATATACTTATTATACTGGTGTTTTTACAGACGTACTTATTATACTGGTGTTTTTACATATGTACTTATTATACTGGTGTTTTTACAGACGTACTTATTATACTGGTGTTTTTACAGATGTACTTATTATACCGGTGTTTTTACAGACGTACTTATTATACCGGTGTTTTTACAGATGTACTTATTATACCAGTGTTTTTACATTCATATACTTATTATACTGGTGTTTTTACATATGTACTTATTATACCGATGTTTTTACAGATGTACTTATTATACCGATGTTTTTACATATGTACTTATTATACTGGTGTTTTTACATTCATATACTTATTATACCGGTGTTTTTACAGACGTACTTATTATACTGGTGTTTTTACAGACGTACTTATTATACCGATGTTTTTACATATGTACTTATTATACTGGTGTTTTTACAGACGTACTTATTATACCGATGTTTTTACAGACGTACTTATTATACCGGTGTTTTTACAGATGTACTTATTATACCGATGTTTTTACAGACGTACTTATTATACCGATGTTTTTACAGACGTACTTGTTATACTGATGTTTTTGATTGTTACAGATTATCCCGACCAACATCTATAAGTTGTGTTTACAACATTATGAGGTAGGGGAAGAAATAGAAATGAGAATACAATAAAACATTTTAAATTGTATTGTTCGTCCCGACTAAGGTCCCCCACATCCAGACGCGCTGGAAACACCCGTCAGTGGACAACAGAGACACATTTTACATCAATCTCTACCCAGAATACACTGCAATCTCCAGAGCCATACTGGACATAGTGACCTTCTTCAAGTGGAAGAGCCTAACGGTGGTCTACGAGGATAGCACAGGTAGGAACACACACACACACACGCACAGACACACACACACACACACACACACACGCGCACAGACACACACACGCGTGTACATTGCCATCTCCATACTGGACATAGTGACCTTCTTCAATGGGGGGGGGGGGTTTATACTCCTGTCTATAGTCCTGTCTATAATCCTGTCTATAATCCTGTCTATAGTCCTGTCTATAGTCCTGTCTATAGTCCTGTCTATAATCCTGTCTATAGTCCTGTCTATAGTCCTGTCTTTAATCCTGTCTATAATCCTGTCTATAATCCTGTCTATAGTCCTGTCTATAGTCCTGTCTATAGTCCTGTCTATAGTCCTGTCTATAGTCCTGTCTATAATCCTGTCTATAATCCTGTCTATAATCCTGTCTATAGTCCTGTCTATAGTCCTGTCTATAATCCTGTCTATAACCCTGTCTATAGTCCTGTCTATAGTCCTGTCTATAGTCCTGTCTATAATCCTGTCTATAATCCTGTCTATAATCCTGTCTTCAGTCCTGTCTATAGTCCTGTCTATAGTCCTGTCTATAGTCCTGTCTATAATCCTGTCTTCAGTCCTGTCTTCAGTCCTGTCTATAATCCTGTCTATATTCCTGTCTATAACCATGTCTATATTCCTGTCTATAGTCCTGTCTATATTCCTGTCTATAGTCCTGTCTA
Source organism: Salvelinus alpinus (assembly GCF_045679555.1). Lineage (NCBI taxonomy): Eukaryota > Metazoa > Chordata > Actinopteri > Salmoniformes > Salmonidae > Salvelinus > Salvelinus alpinus. The sequence goes on from NC_092109.1 coordinate 43,347,426, forward strand.
TAGTCCTGTCTATAGTCCTGTCTATAGTCCTGTCTATAGTCCTGTCTATAATCCTGTCTATAATCCTGTCTTCAGTCCTGTCTATAACCATGTCTATATTCCTGTCTATAGTCCTGTCTATAATCCTGTCTATAGTCCTGTCTATAGTCCTGTCTATAATCCTGTCTATAATCCTGTCTATAGTCCTGTCTATAATCCTGTCTATAATCCTGTCTATAATCCTGTCTATAGTCCTGTCTATAGTCCTGTCTATAATCCTGTCTATAATCCTGTCTATAGTCCTGTCTATAGTCCTGTCTATAATCCTGTCTATAATCCTGTCTATAGTCCTGTCTATAATCCTGTCTATAATCCTGTCTATAATCCTGTCTATAGTCCTGTCTATAATCCTGTCTATAATCCTGTCTATAATCCTGTCTATAGTCCTGTCTATAGTCCTGTCTATAGTCCTGTCTATAGTCCTGTCTATAATCCTGTCTATAATCCTGTCTATAGTCCTGTCTATAGTCCTGTCTATAGTCCTGTCTATAATCCTGTCTATAGTCCTGTCTATAGTCCTGTCTATAGTCCTGTCTATAATCCTGTCTATAATCCTGTCTATAGTCATGTCTATAGTCCTGTCTATAATCCTGTCTATAGTCCTGTCTATAGTCCTGTCTATAATCCTGTCTATAGTCCTGTCTATAATCCTGTCTATAATCCTGTCTATAGTCCTGTCTATAATCCTGTCTATAGTCCTGTCTATAGTCCTGTCTATAATCCTGTCTATAATCCTGTCTATAGTCCTGTCTATAGTCCTGTCTATAATCCTGTCTATAATCCTGTCTATAATCCTGTCTATAGTCCTGTCTATAATCCTGTCTATAATCCTGTCTATAATCCTGTCTATAGTCCTGTCTATAGTCCTGTCTATAGTCCTGTCTATAGTCCTGTCTATATTCCTGTCTATAGTCCTGTCTATATTCCTGTCTATAGTCCTGTCTATAGTCCTGTCTATATTCCTGTCTATAGTCCTGTCTATAGTCCTGTGCATTGTCCTGTGTTTGTGAGAATGAGTAACAATTTGTATATTTTCCCGGACAGCAGATAGATGCATATGTCCAGTTAGATTCATGTTTTCCTATTGACTGAATGATTCTCCATCTGCCCAATGCAATCCCTACACACACACACACACACACACACACACACACACACACACACACACGCTCTTCTGGTAGCAGAAATGTCATGGTGGATGAATGATGTTGTTTATTCTTCTGTATTATTTATTGGGGGGGGGGGGGGGTAAAATCTGTAGGTAGATAACCATGTGTATGTGACAAATAAAATTTGATTTGATTTGATCATGCAATCACAAGTGAAATATACCAAAACACAGCTTAGCTTGTTGTTAATCCACCTATCGTGTCAGATTTTGAAAATATATTTTACAGCGAAAGAAAATCCAAGCTTTTGTGAGTGTAGCTTTCAATGCTACAACAGTTAGCCTTATATTAGCTTGGTCCCGAAAGTCATAAAAGCAATAAAATTAATCGCTTACCTTTGATAATCTTCGGATGTTTCCACTCACGAGACTCCCAGTTACACAACAAATCTTCTTTTTGTTCGATAAATCGATAAATCACAAAAAAAACGCCATTTGGGTTGCGCATTATGTTGAGAAAACAAAAGCCGTGTTCCGTTCGACAAATTCCAAAAAAGTATCCGTAAATTATTAATTCGTAGAAACATGTCAAATGTTTTTTATAATCAATCATCAGGTTGTTTTTAACAAACTTAATCAATAATATTTCAAACGGACCATAACCTATTCTGTAAGAGAGAAACGGAAAATGGTGAGCCCCTCTGTCGCGCGCAGGAAATATTCAGAGGACACTTGACTACTTTTGAAAAATGTCGCTCATTTTTCAAAATAAAAGCCTGAAACTATGTCTAAAGCCTGGTCACAGCCTGAGGAAGCCATTGGAAAAGGAATCTGGTTGATACCCCTTTAAATGGAGGTTAGACGGGCCAGGAAACACAGTTTTTTATTTATTTTAAATATCACTTCCGGGTTACATTTTCTCAGGGTTTCGCTTGCATTGTTAGACAATATTTTGACAGTTTTGGAAACTTTGGAGTGTTTTCTATCCTAATCTGTAAATTATATGCATATTCTACGATCTGGGCCAGAGAAAATGTCTGTTTACGTTGGGTACGTTATTAAAAAAAAAATCTGACCCCTAGCGCTAAGAAGTTAAACAAATCAAAATATATTTTATATTCTTCAAAGTAGCCATCCTTTGCCTTGATGACGGCTTTGCCTTACAACAGGCCTACAACAGGCCTACAAGCCCTCAGTCCAGCTTCTCAGCCTATTGCGGACAGTCTGAGCACTGATGGAGGGATTGTGCGTTCCTGGTGTAACTCGGGCAGTTGTTGTTGCCATCCTGTACCTGTCCCGCAGGTGTGATGTTCGGATGTACCGATCCTGTGCAGGTGTTGTTACACGTGGTCTGCCACTGCGAGGACGATCAGCTGTCCGTCCTGTCTCCCTGTAGCGCTGTCTTAGGCGTCTCACAGTACGGACGTTGCAATTTGTTGCCCTGGCCACATCTGCAGTCCTCATGCCTAAGGCAAATTCACGCAGATGAGCAGGGACCCTGGGCATTTTCTTTTGGTGTTTTTCAGAGTCAGTAGAAAGGCCTCTTTAGTGTCCTAAGTTTTCATAACTGTGACCTTAATTGCCTACCGTCTGTAAGCTGTTAGTGTCTTAACGACCGTTCCACAGGTGCATGTTCATTTAATTGTTTATTGTTCATTGAACAAGCATGGGAAACAGTGTTAAAACCCTTTACAATGAAGATCTGTGAAGTTATTTGGATTTTTACGAATTATCTTTGAAAGACAGGGTCCTGAAAAAGAGCCGTTTCTTTTTTTGCTAATTTTATGTACGTATGTACTTTATAAATTACTATTCATTCAGTGTTTATCCCATTGAGATATGTACTGTATAAATAACTGTTCATTCTGTGGTGCATCGTTTCTATATGAGGGGCTTGTTGTGTGCGTGCGTCAGTAGCAGAGGTCACCCAGCCTCTACCATCTGTTCTCTAAGTGGCGTCCAACAGATTTTCACTTGGTTCTCTAGTCTGAGCCAACATGGGTGCCACGACATTGGTCTGAGTGAGAGACACACACACACACACAGAGAGAGAGATACACACAAAAACCCTACATAATCATGAGAAAGCAAAAAATATAATTACTTGACACATGGGAAAGAATTAACAAAAAAACTGAGCAGACTAGAATGCTATTTGGCCCTAAACAGAGAGTACACAGTGGCAGAATACCTGACCACTGTGACTATGTACAGACTCAGTGAGCATAGCCTTGCTATTGAGAAAGGCCGCCGTTGGCAGACCTGGCTCTCAAGAGAAGACAGGCTATGTGCACACTGCACACAAAATGAGGTGGAAACTGAGCTGCACTTCCTAACCTCCTGCCCAATGTATGACCATATTAGAGACACATATTTCACTCAGATTAGACAGACCCAATTTGAAAACAAATCACATTTTTATAAACTCCCATATCTACCGGGTGAAATACCAAAGTGTGCCGTCACAGCAGCAAGATCTGTGACCTGTTGCCAGAAGAAAAGGGCAACCAGTGAACAACAAACACCATTGTAAATACCACCCATATTTACGTTTATTTATTTTCCCTTTTGTACTTTAACCGTTTGTACATCGTTACAACACTGTATATATACATAATATGATATTTGAAATGTCTTTATTCTTTTGGAACTTCTGTGAGTGTAATGTTTACTGTTAATTTTTATTGTTTATTTCCCTTCTGTTTATTATCTATTTCACTTGCTTCGGCAATGTTAACATATGTTTCCCGTGTCAATAAAGCCATTTTGAATTGAATTGAATTGAGAGAGAGAGAGACAGAGACAAAGTGAGAGACCGAGAGAGAGAACATTCTTCAAGATGAATCTGTGGTCATTGTTCTTATTGCATGTAGGAACGTTTAATTCAGACACAATGTGTGCATCCCCAAATGCCACCCTATCCCCTACATAGTGCACTACTTTAGACCAGGGCCCTATGGCACCCTATTCCCTACATAGTGCAATGCGTTATGGTCCCTATATAGTGCACTATATAGGGAATAGGGTGCCATAGGGCTCTGGTCTAAAGTAGTGCACTATATAGGGAATATGGTGGCATTTGGGATGCAAACACAAACAATTCCTGGGTAAAATATGAATATGGAAACTCAGCTGGGTACAACCATGGAACCTCAGCTGGGTACAACCATGGAAACTCAGCTGGGTACAACCATGGAACCTCAGCTGGGTACAACCATGGAAACTCAGCTGGGTACAACCATGGAAACTCAGCTGGGTACAACCATGGAACCTCAGCTGGGTACAACCATGGAACCTCAACTGGGTACCATGGAACCTCAGCTGGGTACAACCATGGAACCTCAGCTGGGTACCATGGAACCTCAGCTGGGTACAACCATGGAAACTCAGCTGGGTACAACCATGGAAACTCAGCTGGGTACAACCATGGAACCTCAGCTGGGTACAACCATGGAAACTCAGCTGGGTACAAACATGGAACCTCAACTGGGTACCATGGAACCTCAGCTGGGTACAACCATGGAACCTCAGCTGGGTACCATGGAAACTCAGCTGGGTACAACCATGGAAACTCAGCTGGGTACAACCATGGAACCTCAGCTGGGTACAACCATGGAAACTCAGCTGGGTACAACCATGGAAACTCAGCTGGGTACAACCATGGAACCTCAGCTGGGTACAACCATGGAACCTCAGCTGGGTACCATGGAACCTCAGCTGGGTACAACCATGGAAACTCAGCTGGGTACAACCATGGAAACTCAGCTGGGTACAACCATGGAACCTCAGCTGGGTGCAACCATGGAACCTCAGCTGGGTGCAACCATGGAAACTCAGCTGGGTACAACCATGGAACCTCAGCTGGGTGCAACCATGGAACCTCAGCTGGGTACAACCATGGAACCTCAGCTGGGTACAACCATGGAACCTCAGCTGGGTACAACCATGGAACCTCAGCTGGGTACAACCATGGAACCTCAGCTGGGTGCAACCATGGAAACTCAGCTGGGTGCAACCATGGAACCTCAGCTGGGTACAACCATGGAACCTCAGCTGGGTACAACCATGGAACCTCAGCTGAGTGCAACCATGGAAACTCAGCTGGGTGCAACCATGGAACCTCAGCTGGGTACAACCATGGAAACTCAGCTGGGTACAACCATGGAAACTCAGCTGGGTACAACCATGGAAACTCAGCTGGGTACAACCATGGAAACTCAGCTGGGTACAACCATGGAACCTCAGCTGGGTACAACCATGGAACCTCAGCTGGGTACAACCATGGAACCTCAGCTGGGTGCAACCATGGAACCTCAGCTGGGTGCAACCATGGAACCTCAGCTGGGTGCAACCATGGAACCTCAACTGGGTGCAACCATGGAACCTCAGCTGGGTACAACCATGGAAACTCAACTGGGTGCAACCATGGAAACTCAGCTGGGTGCAACCATGGAAACTCAGCTGGGTGCAACCATGGAAACTCAGCTGGGTGCAACCATGGAACCTCAGCTGGGTACAACCATGGAACCTCAGCTGGGTACAACCATGGAACCTCAGCTGGGTACAACCATGGAACCTCAGCTGGGTATAACCATGGAAACTCAGCTGGGTACAACCATGGAAACTCAGCTGGGTGCAACCATGGAACCTCAACTGGGTGCAACCATGGAACCTCAACTGGGTGCAACCATGGAAACTCAGCTGGGTGCAACCATGGAACCTCAGCTGGGTACAACCATGGAACCTCAGCTGGGTACAACCATGGAACCTCAGCTGGGTACAACCATGGAACCTCAGCTGGGTATAACCATGGAAACTCAGCTGGGTACAACCATGGAAACTCAGCTGGGTGCAACCATGGAACCTCAACTGGGTGCAACCATGGAACCTCAACTGGGTGCAACCATGGAACCTCAGCTGGGTGCAACCATGGAACCTCAGCTGGGTACAACCATGGAACCTCAGCTGGATACAACCATGGAAACTCAGCTGGGTACAACCATGGAACCTCAGCTGGGTACAACCATGGAATCTCAGCTGGGTACAACCATGGAACCTCAGCTGGGTACAACCATGGAACCTCAGCTGGGTATAACCATGGAAACTCAGCTGGGTACAACCATGGAAACTCAGCTGGGTGCAACCATGGAACCTCAGCTGGTTACAACCATGGAACCTCAGCTGGGTACAACCATGGAACCTCAGCTGAGTGCAACCATGGAACCTCAGCTGGGTACAACCATGGAACCTCAACTGGGTACAACCATGGAAACTCAGCTGGGTACAACCATGGAACCTCAGCTGGGTACAACCATGGAACCTCAGCTGAGTGCAACCATGGAACCTCAGCTGAGTGCAACCATGGAACCTCAGCTGGGTGCAACCATGGAAACTCAGCTCGGTACAACCATGGAACCTCAGCTGGGTACAACCATGGAACCTCAGCTGGGTACAACCATGGAACCTCAGCTGGGTACAACCATGGAACCTCAGCTGGGTACAACCATGGAACCTCAGCTGGGTACAACCATGGAACCTCAGCTGGGTACAACCATGGAACCTCAGCTGGGTACAACCATGGAAACTCAGCTGGGTACAACCATGGAACCTCAGCTGGGTACAACCATGGAACCTCAGCTGAGTGCAACCATGGAACCTCAGTTGTGTACAACCATGGAACCTCAGCTGGGTACAACCATGGAACCTCAGCTGAGTGCAACCATGGAACCTCAGCTGAGTGCAACCATGGAACCTCAGTTGGGTACAACCTCAGGCAGGGATACTGTTTAGAGTTCTCCAGTATAGAACTACTAGGTCTAACCATACTATATTGTATGATATGTTGTGTTCCAGGTCTGATGCGAATGCAGGAGTTGATCAAGGCTCCGTCTAAGTTGAACCTGAAGATCAGGATCCGGCAGCTTCCACCTGGAGAGATTGACGCCAGACCTCTTCTGAAGGAGATGAAGAAAGACAAAGAGTTCTACATCTTGTTTGACTGCTCCTACCGGACCTCCGCAGAGATACTCAAACAGGTACCACCTTAACCCTAACCCTGACCCTAACCCTCCGCAGAGATACTCAAACAGGTACCACCTTAACCCTGACCCTGACCCTAACCCTCCGCAGAGATACTCAAACAGGTACCACCTTAACCCTGACCCTGACCCTAACCCTGACCCTAACCCTCCGCAGAGATACTCAAACAGGTACCACCTTAACCCTGACCGTAACTCTAGCAACCCTGACCCTAACTCTAACCCTGACCGTAACTCTGACCGTAACTCTAACCCTGACCGTAACTCTGACCCTGACCCTAACTCTAACACTAAACCTAACCCTACCACTCTGGCACCGAGATACTCAGCTAGCACAGGACCATAGCTTTTGTGGAAATAGCTAACGCGGCTTTGTGGGGTGATAGCTAACGCGGCTTTGTGGAGTGATAGCTAATGCGGCTTTGTGGAAATAGCTAACGCGGCTTTGCGGAGTGATAGCTAGCACAGCTTTGTGGAGTGATAGCTAACGCGGCTTTGCGGAGTGATAGCTAACGCGGCTTTGCGGAGTGACAGCTAACGCGGCTTTGTGGAGTGACAGCTAACGCGGCTTTGCGGAGTGACAGCTAACGCGGCTTTGCGGAGTGACAGCTAACGCGGCTTTGCGGAGTGACCGCTAACGCGGCTTTGCGGAGTGATCGCTAACGCGGCTTTGCGGAGTGATAGCTAACGCGGCTTTGCGGAGTGACAGCTAACGTGGCTTTGCGGAGTGATAGCTAACGCGGCTTTGCGGAGTGATAGCTAACGCGGCTTTGCGGAGTGGTAGCTAACGCGGCTTTGCGGAGTGATTGCTAACGCGGCTTTGCGGAGTGATAGCTAACGCGGCTTTGCGGAGTGACAGCTAACGCGGCTTTGTGGAGTGACAGCTAACGCGGCTTTGCGAAGTGATTTTAACAAAGCAAATTTGAGGAAAACGCTACCGAAGTTCTACTAACACATTGACTGTAGGACTCCAATTTCCGGGATGCCTACAAGGCCCTCCCCCGCCCTCCCTTCGGCAAATCAGATCATGACTCCGTTTTGCTCATCCCTTCCTATAGGCAGAAACTCAAACAAGAAGCACCCAAGGTAAGGACTGTTCAACGCTGATCTGACCAAACAGAATCCATGCTTCAAAATTGTTTTGATCACGCGGACTGGGATATGTTCCGGGTAGCCTCTGAGAATAACATTGACCTATACACTGACACGGTTACTGAGTTCATCAGGAAGTGTATAGCAGATGTTGTTCCTACTGTGACAATTAAAACCTACCCAAATCAGAAACCGTGGATAGTTGGCAGCATTCGCACAAAACTGAAAGCGCGAACCACTGCATTTAACCATGACAAGGTGACTGGGAATAAGGCAATCAAACAGGCAAAACTTCAGTACAGTACAGAGACAAAGTGGAGTCGCAATTTAACAGCTCAGACACGATACATATGTGGCAGGGTCTACAGACAATCAGGGATTACAAAGGGGAAACCAGCCACGTCGCGGACACTGACGTCTTGCTCCCGGACAAGCTAAACACCTTCTTCACCCGCTTTGAGGATGACGTGGCCTGCACCGACGTGGCCTGCTCGCTCGTTCTCCATGGCCGACGTGAGTAAGACATTTAAACGTGTTAACCCTCGCAGGGCTGCTGGCCCAGGCGGCATCCCTAGCCGCATCCTCAGAGCATGCGCAGACCAGCTGGCTGGAGTGTTTACGGACATATTCAATCACTCCCTATCCCAGTCTGCTGTCTCCTCTTGCTTCACCATTGTTCCTGTACCCAAGAATGCAAAGGTAACTGAACTAAATGACAATCGCCCCGTAGTACTCACTTCTGTCATCATGAAGTGATATGAGAGACTAGTTAGGGATCATATCACCTCCACCTTACCTGACACCCTAGACCCACTTCAATTTGCATACCGCTCCAATAGATCCACAGACGATGCAATCACCATCACACTGCACACTGCCCTATCCCATCTGGACAAGAGGAATACCTATGTAAGAATGATGTTCATTGACTATAGCTCAGCCTTCAACACCATAGTAACCTCAAGCTCATCATTAAACTTGGGGCCCTGGGTCTGAACCCCGCCCTGTGCAACTGGGCCTGGACTTCCTGACGGGCCGCCCCCAGGTGGTGAAGGTAGGAAACAACACCTCCTGTACTCCCTGTTCACCCACGACTGCGTGGTCACGCACGCCTCCAACTCAATCATGAAGTTTGCAGATGACACAACCATAGTAGGCCTGATTACCAACAACGACGAAACAGCCTACAGGGTGGAGGTGAGGGCCCTAGCGGAGTGGTGCCAGGAATATAACCTCTCCCTCAACATCAACAAAACGAAGGAGCTGATCATGGACTTCAGGAAACAGCAGAGAGAGCACGCCCCCATCCACATTGACGGGACCGCAGTGGAGAAGGTGAAAAGCTTCAAGTTACTCAGTGTACACATCACTGACAAACTGAAATGGTCCACCCACACAGACAGTGTGGTGAAGAAGGCGCAACAACGTCTCTTCAACCTCAGGAGGCTGAAGAAATTTGACTTGGCCCCTAAGACCCTCACAAACTTTTACAGATGCACAATTGAGAGCCTCCTGTCGGGCTGTATCACCGTCTGGTACGGCAACTGCACTGCCCGCAACTGCAGGGCTCTCCAGAGGGGGTGCGGTCTCCCTAACGCGTCACCGGGGGCACTGCCTGCCTTCCAGGACACCTACAGCACCCAATGTCACAGGAAGGCCAAAAAGATCATCAAGGACAACAACCACCCGAGCCACTGCCTGTTCACCCCGCTACCATCTAGAAGGCGAGGTCAGTACAGGTGCATCAAAGCTGAGACCGAGAGACTGAAAAACAGCTTCTATCTCAAGGCCATCAGACTGTTAAAACAGCCATCACTAGCTGACTACCACCATGTTACTCAATCCTGCACCTTAGAGGCTGCTGCCCCATATACATAGACATGGAATCACTGGTCACTTTAATAATGGAACACTGGTCACTTTAATAATGGAACACTGGTCACTTTAATAATGGAACACTGGTCACTTTAATAATGGAACACTGGCCACTTTAATAATGGAACACTGGTCACTTTAATAATGGAACACTGGTCACTTTAATAATGGAACACTGGTCACTTTAATAATGGAACACTGGTCACTTTAATAATGGAACACTGGTCACTTTAATAATGGAACACTGGTCACTTTAATAATGGAACACTGGTCACTTTAATAATGTTTACATACTGCATTACTCATCTCATATGTTTATCCTGTATTTTATTCTACTGTATCTTAGTCAATGCCACTCCGACATTTCTTGTTCTAATATTTATATATTCTTAATTCCATTCTTTTACTTTAGATTTGCATCTATTGTTGTGAATTGTTAGATATTACTGCAATGTTGGAGCTAGGAACACAAGCATTTCACTACACCCGCAATAACATCTGCTAAATATATGTATGTGACCAATCAATTTTATTTGATACAGTTCAGTACATTATACCATACACTACACGTTACAGGGGGAGTAGAATAAACTGAAGTTATTGAGAACTGTCCGGTGGGAGTCTATTGAGAATTGTCTAGTGGGAGTCTATTGAGAACTGTCCAGTGGGAGTCTATTGAGAACTGTCCGGTGGGAGTCTATTGAGAACTGTCCGGTGGGAGTCTATTGAGAACTGTCTAGTGGGAGTCTATTGAGAACTGTCTAGTGGGAGTCTATTGAGAACTGTCTAGTGGGAGTCTATTGAGAACTGTCCAGTGGGAGTCTATTGAGAACTGTCCGGTGGGAGTCTATTGAGAACTGTCCGGTGGGAGTCTATTGAGAACTGTCCGGTGGGAGTCTATTGAGAACTGTCCGGTGGGAGTCTATTGAGAACTGTCCAGTGGGAGTCTATTGAGAACTGTCCAGTGAGGGTCTATTGAGAACTGTCCGGTGGGAGTCTATTGAGAACTGTCCGGTGGGAGTCTATTGAGAACTGTCCGGTGGGAGTCTATTGAGAACTGTCCGGTGGGAGTCTATTGAGAACTGTCCGGTGGGAGTCTATTGAGAACTGTCCGGTGGGAGTCTATTGAGAACTGTCCGGTTCTTCTGTCCTTCACAGCTCTCGTCGATGGGAATGATGACAGAGTACCATCATTTCTTCTTCACTACATTGGTGAGCTCTGAATTCCTGAATCACTCGTCAAACTTTCTATCAACTTTCAAAGCAGCACAACATCTCCAGCTAAAGTACATGATATTCCATTTGTATGCACGCATGATTAAGTTTGCTAAATGTTACGTATTATTATTATTATTATTATTATGAAGCTCTGAATGTGCACTTTTATAACATATAGGTGTTCAGACACATCGTCTTCCATGTCATTACAGGTCATTTCTTTATTCTTAATCTCCCTTTCCCTTCCCCTCTCTCTCCCCTGCTCTCCCTCTCTCTCCCTATCTGTCCCTCTCTGTCTCTCCTCTGCCCGTCCCTCTCCGTCTCTCCTCTGCCCGTCCCTCTCCGTCTCTCCTCTGCCCGTCCCTCTCCGTCTCTCCTCTGCCCGTCCCTCTCCGTCTCTCCTCTGCCCGTCCCTCTCCGTCTCTCCCCCACCCGTCCCTCTCCGTCTCTCCCCCACCCGTCCCTCTCCGTCTCTCCCCCACCCGTCCCTCGCACACCCGTCCCTCTCTAGGATCTGTTTGCATTAGACCTGGAGCCATACCGCTACAGTGGGGTGAATATGACAGGTTTCAGGCTGTTGAATATAGATGACCCGTCTGTAGCCTCCACCATGGAGAAGTGGTCTCTGGAGAGGCTTCAGGCTCCACCTAAACATGAGAGCGGATTAATGGATGGAGTTATGACGGTTAGAACACACACACACACACACACACACACACACACACACACACACACACACACACACACACACACACACACACACACACACACACACACACACACACACACACACACACACACACACACACACACACTAATGAACGTATGTAGGCATGCACGTACGAACTCACACATGCAAACACACGCACACACACAAACATGCACACACACACACACACACGTTTGGATTTTGAAAAATGTGATTAAATCTGTGATTTAATGTAACATATGCCAAAGCCCCTAACTAACCGAAAATATTAATGTAATGTAACTATCCTAAATAATTCATGTTACTAACCCTAACTAACCTAAATCATTTATGTAATGTTTTAACCCTAACTAACCTAAATAATGAATGTAACTAACCCTAACTAACCTAAATAATGAATGTAACTAACCCTAACTAACCTAAATAATGAATGTAACTAACCCTAACTAACCTAAATAATTAATGTCATGTTTTAACCCTAACTAACCTAAATCATTTATGTAATGTTTTAACCCTAACTAACGTAAATAATGAATGTAACTAACCCTAACTAACCTAAATAATTAATGTAACTAACCCTAACTAACCTAAATAATTAATGTCATGTTTTAACCCTAACTAACCTAAATAATTAATGTAACTAACCCTAACTAACCTAAATAATGAATGTAACTAACCCTAACTAACCTAAATAGTGAATGTAATGTTTTAACCCTAACTAACCTAAATAATTAATGTCATGTTTTAACCCTAACTAACCTAAATAATGAATGTAATGTAACCTTAACTAACCTAAATAATGAATGTAACTATCCCTAACTAACCTAAATAATGAATGTAACTAACCCTAACTAACCTAAATAATGAATGTAACTAACCCTAACTAACCTAAATAATGTAATGTTTTAACCCTAACTAACCTAAATAATGAATGTAACTAACCCTAACTAACCTAAATAATGTAATGTTTTAACCCTAACTAACCTAAATAATGAATTTAACTAACCCCAAATAACCTAAATAATGTAATGTTTTAACCCTAACTAACCTAAATAATGTCATGTTTTAACCTCTCTCCTCCTTAACTAACCTAAATAATGTAATGTTTTAACCTCTCTCCTCCCTAACTAACCTAAATAATGTAATGTTTAAACCTCTCTCCTCCCTAACTAACCTAAATAATGTCATGTTTTAACCCTAACTAACCTAAATAATTAATGTAACTAACCCTAACTAACCTAAATAATGAATGTAACTAACCCTAACTAACCTAAATAGTGAATGTAATGTTTTAACCCTAACTAACCTAAATAATTAATGTCATGTTTTAACCCTAACTAACCTAAATAATGAATGTAATGTAACCTTAACTAACCTAAATAATGAATGTAACTATCCCTAACTAACCTAAATAATGAATGTAACTAACCCTAACTAACCTAAATAATGAATGTAACTAACCCTAACTAACCTAAATAATGTAATGTTTTAACCCTAACTAACCTAAATAATGAATGTAACTAACCCTAACTAACCTAAATAATGTAATGTTTTAACCCTAACTAACCTAAATAATGAATTTAACTAACCCCAAATAACCTAAATAATGTAATGTTTTAACCCTAACTAACCTAAATAATGTCATGTTTTAACCTCTCTCCTCCTTAACTAACCTAAATAATGTAATGTTTTAACCTCTCTCCTCCCTAACTAACCTAAATAATGTAATGTTTAAACCTCTCTCCTCCCTAACTAACCTAAATAATGTCATGTTTTAACCCTAACTAACCTAAATAATTAATGTAACTAACCCTAACTAACCTAAATAATGAATGTAACTAACCCTAACTAACCTAAATAGTGAATGTAATGTTTTAACCCTAACTAACCTAAATAATTAATGTCATGTTTTAACCCTAACTAACCTAAATAATGAATGTAATGTAACCTTAACTAACCTAAATAATGAATGTAACTATCCCTAACTAACCTAAATAATGAATGTAACTAACCCTAACTAACCTAAATAATGAATGTAACTAACCCTAACTAACCTAAATAATGTAATGTTTTAACCCTAACTAACCTAAATAATGAATGTAACTAACCCTAACTAACCTAAATAATGTAATGTTTTAACCCTAACTAACCTAAATAATGAATTTAACTAACCCCAAATAACCTAAATAATGTAATGTTTTAACCCTAACTAACCTAAATAATGTCATGTTTTAACCTCTCTCCTCCTTAACTAACCTAAATAATGTAATGTTTTAACCTCTCTCCTCCCTAACTAACCTAAATAATGAATGTTTTAACCTCTCTCCTCCCTAACTAACCTAAATAATGTCATGTTTTAACCTCTCTCCTCCATAACTAACCTAAATAATGTAATGTTTAAACCTCTCTCCTCCCTAACTAACCTAAATAATGTAATGTTTTAACCCTAACTAACCTAAATAATGTAATGTTTAAACCTCTCTCCGCCCTAACTAACCTAAATACTGTAATGTTTAAACCTCTCTCCTCCCTAACTAACCTAAATAATGTCATGTTTTAACCTCTCTCCTCCCTAACTAACCTAAATAATGTAATGTTTTAACCCTAACTAACCTAAATAATGTAATGTTTAAACCTCTCTCCTCCCTAACTAACCTAAATAATGTAATGTTTAAACCTCTCTCCTCCCTAACTAACCTAAATAATGTAATGTTTAAACCTCTCTCCTCCCTAACTAACCTAAATAATGTAATGTTTTAACCCTAACTAACCTAAATAATGTAATGTTTAAACCTCTCTCCTCCCTAACTAACCTAAATAATGTAATGTTTAAACCTCTCTCCTCTCTAACTAACCTAAATAATGTAATGTTTAAACCTCTCTCCTCCCTAACTAACCTAAATAATGTAATGTTTAAACCTCTCTCCTCTCTAACTAACCTAAATAATGTAATGTTTAAACCTCTCTCCTCCCTAACTAACCTAAATAATGTAATGTTTAAACCTCTCTCCTCCCTAACTAACCTAAATAATGTAATGTTTAAACCTCTCTCCTCCCTAACTAACCTAAATAATGTCATGTTTTAACCTCTCTCCTCCCTAACTAACCTAAATAATGTCATGTTTTAACCTCTCTCCTCCCTAACTAACCTAAATAATGTAATGTTTAAACCTCTCTCCTCCCTAACTAACCTAAATAATGTCATGTTTTAACCTCTCTCCTCCCTAACTAACCTAAATAATGTAATGTTTTAACCCTAACTAACCTAAATAATGTAATGTTTAAACCTCTCTCCTCCCTAACTAACCTAAATAATGTAATGTTTAAACCTCTCTCCTCTCTAACTAACCTAAATAATGTAATGTTTAAACCACTCTCCTCCCTAACTAACCTAAATAATGTAATGTTTAAACCTCTCTCCTCCCTAACTAACCTAAATAATGAATGTTTTAACCTCTCTCCTCCCTAACTAACCTAAATAATGAATGTTTTAACCTCTCTCCTCCCTAACTAACCTAAATAATGAATGTTTTAACCTCTCTCCTCCCTAACTAACCTAAATAATGTCATGTTTTAACCTCTCTCCTCCCTAACTAACCTAAATAATGTCATGTTTTAACCTCTCTCCTCCATGTGTTCCTGGTTCCAGACGGAGGTAATGTTTTAACCTCTCCCCTCCATGTGTTCCTGGTTCCAGACGGAGGTAATGTTTTAACCTCTCTCCTCCATGTGTTCCTGGTTCCAGACGGAGGTAATGTTTTAACCTCTCCCCTCCATGTGTTCCTGGTTCCAGACGGAGATAATGTTTTAACCTCTCTCCTCCATGTGTTCCTGGTTCCAGCTAACCTAATGTAATGTTTTAACCTCTCTCCTCCATGTGTTCCTGGTTCCAGACGGAGGTCATGTTTTAACCTCTCCCCTCCATGTGTTCCTGGTTCCAGACGGAGGTCATGTTTTAACCTCTCCCCTCCATGTGTTCCTGGTTCCAGACGGAGGTCATGTTTTAACCTCTCCCCTTCATGTGTTCCTGGTTCCAGACGGAGGTCATGTTTTAACCTCTCTCCTCCATGTGTTCCTGGTTCCAGACGGAGGTCATGTTTTAACCTCTCTCCTCCATGTGTTCCTGGTTCCAGACGGAGGTAATGTTTTAACCTCTCCCCTTCATGTGTTCCTGGTTCCAGACGGAGTGAATGTTTTAACCTCTCCCCTCCATGTGTTCCTGGTTCCAGACGGAGGTCATGTTTTAACCTCTCCCCTCCATGTGTTCCTGGTTCCAGACGGAGGTCATGTTTTAACCTCTCCCCTCCATGTGTTCCTGGTTCCAGACGGAGGTAATGTTTTAACCTCTCCCCTCCATGTGTTCCTGGTTCCAGACGGAGAAATGTTTTAACCTCTCCCCTCCATGTGTTCCTGGTTCCAGACGGAGGTAATGTTTTAACCTCTCCTCTCCATGTGTTCCTGGTTCCAGACGGAGGTAATGTTTTAACCTCTCTCCTTCATGTGTTCCTGGTTCCAGACGGAGGTAATGTTTTAACCTCTCCCCTTCATGTGTTCCTGGTTCCAGACGGAGGTAATGTTTTAACCTCTCCCCTCCATGTGTTCCTGGTTCCAGACGGAGGTAATGTTTTAACCTCTCCCCTTCATGTGTTCCTGGTTCCAGACGGAGGTAATGTTTTAACCTCTCCCCTCCATGTGTTCCTGGTTCCAGACGGAGGTAATGTTTTAACCTCTCCCCTTCATGTGTTCCTGGTTCCAGACGGAGGTAATGTTTTAACCTCTCCCCTCCATGTGTTCCTGGTTCCAGACGGAGGTAATGTTTAAACCTCTCCCCTCCATGTGTTCCTGGTTCCAGACGGAGGTAATGTTTAAACCTCTCTCCTCCATGTGTTCCTGGTTCCAGACGGAGGTAATGTTTTAACCTCTCTCCTCCATGTGTTCCTGGTTCCAGACGGAGGTAATGTTTTAACCTCTCCCCTCCATGTGTTCCTGGTTCCAGACGGAGGTAATGTTTTAACCTCTCCCCTCCATGTGTTCCTGGTTCCAGACGGAGGCGGCGTTAATGTATGACGCGGTGTTCATGGTTGCCGTGGCGTCACAGCGAGCCACTCAGATGACGGTCAGCTCCCTGCAGTGTCATCGACACAAACCCTGGCGCTTTGGACCGCGCTTCATGAACCTCTTCAAAGAGGTTAGTAAACGTTTTATTTCATAACCATTATGAGTTTTGTCAACAACAACAACAAAAAATGGCATTGTCTTTTGTTTATAGTGCTCCATGTGAGCAATGAGCATGTCTGGTTTCTCTGTCCTGATAACGTTGAGGCAGACCACACACAGGAAGTAGGCAGACCACACATAGGAAGTAGACCTACCTGGTCTATTGCATGAAAAAGTAAGAAAATGCCTGATTTCTGATTGTCATAACTCACCACATCCACCACTAATAAGCTGAGCTTCTCAGTAATTGTTTCACCAGGCTTCATTGTGAAAGAGCAGAACATCATGATCTGATGATTGCATATATCCAGTGGAAACGTCGTTAAAATAAACAGCTGTATATCCTCAGCTCACTGGCGCGGGAAACTCTTTGAGGGCCCGCAATAGGCTAATTAATGTTGCATGTTCTCTAGCGACAGCTTCGGCCAAACCCGGTTGATGATTTGATGCAATGTTGTACTTCACTAGCGATAGCTGTTGTTAACAAAGAGACACACCCCTCCACCACCCAAATCATTTGGGTTCCTGGATCCTTTCACAGCATTATAAGGCTGCGTTGAGACAATGACTTATCAATGACCCAAGTCCAGCTCAGTTAATCCCTACCATTGTGATGCTGAGTTGTCATAATGCTTCAGCAAATGTACATTATCCCAGGGGGCGTTGGAAGACACAATGTAAAAACCTAATTTATGTCCCCCTAACTGCCCTGCATACCTCTGTTGATCCTACAGCTATTGTATGCAGTAATGATGTGCCTATGAACCAGAGTAATACTGTTAGCACTGAGGCGGTGTGCCCTAGAAGGAAGTCCACTGTGTGCAGCCCACCCTGCACTAACATAAATAACATAAGCATGTCTACTTCTGCTAAGCTTCCCAGTAAAGCAATGACAACAGTCAAGCATCCCAGAAAAGTGCAAAGAAATTGCCTACTTTAACATATGTAGCTTAAGAAACAAGGTTCATGATATGAATAACTTCCTAGTAACAGATGACATTCATATTCTGACTATCTCTGAAACTCACTTAGATAATATATTTGATGATACAGTGGTAGCAATACATGGTTATAACATCTACAGAAAATACAAATGCCAAAGGTGGAGGTGCTGCTGTTTATATTCAGAACCACATTCCTGTAAAGCTTAGATAGGATCTGATGTTAAATACTGTTGAAGTAATATGGCTACAGGTTCATCTGCCTCACCTAAAGCCCATTCTGGTGGGAAACTGCTATAGACCACCAAGTGCTAATATGTGTGAAATGCTTGATATTCTATGTAATATCAACAGAGGTATATTTCCTGGGTGATTTGACTGGCTTTCATCAAGCTGCCCACTCAAGAAAAAGCTTCAAACTGTAATCAATCAACCTACCAGGGTATTTACAAACAGCACAGGAATGAAATCATCAACATGTATTGATCACATCTTTACTAATGCTGCAGAAATGTGCTTTAAAGCAGTATCCAAATCCGATTGGCAAATAAACTGCAAATTGAGAAATCGTGTGAATAAACTCTATAAAAACAAGAAGAAACTAACCTATAAAACAAAGATAAATGGCATAAAAAATGATAGTAAAAAGCTTTGGAGCTCCTACAATAAAATTTTGGGCAAAAAGGCAAATGCCAGCAACAAATGCTGACACTACACATTCAAGTATAACTGGCCAATGAAAGATAAGCATTGTAATTTTGAATTCCATAAAGTGAGTGTGGAAGAGGTTTTGTTGTAAATCAACAATGACAAGCCAAAGGGGTCTGACAAATTTGATGGAAAATTACTGAGGATAATAGCGGACGATATTGCCACTCTTTATTTGCTATATTTTAAATGTAAGCCTACTAGAAAGTGTGTGCCCTCAGGCCTGGAGGGAAGCTAAAGTCATTCAGATACCCAAGAATAGTAAAGCCCCAGTTACTGGCTCAAACAGCCCACCAATCAGCCTGTTACCAACCCTTAGTAAACTTCTGGGAAAAAATTGTGTTTGACCAGATACAATGCTGTTTTACTGTAAACAAATTGGCAACAGACTTTCAGCACGGTTATAGGAATTATTGAGGATAATAGTGGACGATATTGCCACTCCTATTTGCGATATCTTCAATTTAAGCGTACTAGAAAGTGTGTGCCCTCAGGCCTGGAGGGAAGCAAAAATTATTCCCTACCTAAGAATAGTAAAGCCCCCTTTGCTGGCTCAAATAGCCGACCAATCAGCCTGTTACCAACCCTTAGTCAACTTTTAACAAATTGACAACAGACTTTCAGCACGGGTATAGGGAAGGACATTCAACAAGCACAGCACTTACACATATGACTGATGATGGGCTGAGAGAAATTGATGATAAAAATATTGTGGGAGTTGTTTTGTTAGACTTCAGTGCGGCTTTTGACATTATCGATCATAGTCAGTTGCTGGTAAAACATATGTGTTATGGCTTTACACCCCCTGCTATAATGTGGATAAAGAGTGACCTGTCTAACAGAACACAGAGGGTGTACTTTAATGGAAGCCTCTCCAACATAATCCAGGTAGAATCAGGCATTCCCCAGGGCAACTGTCTAGGCCCCTTACATATTTTTTTATCTTTACTAGTGACATGCCACTGGTTCTGAGTAAAGCCTGTGTGTCTATGTATGCGGATGACTCAACACTAAACACGTCAGCTACTACAGAGACTGAAATGACTCTAACACTTAAGAGCTGCAGTTAGTTTCCGAATGGGTGGCAAGAAATAAGTTAGTCCTAAATATTTCAAAAACTAAAAGCATTGTATGTGGGACAAATCATTAACAAAACCCTAAACAACTAAATGTTGTATTAAATTATGTGGAAATTGAGCAAGCTGAGGTGACTAAACTTCTTCGGAGTAATCCTGGATAGTAAACCGTCATGGTCAAAATATGTTTGTCAATAATAAAGAGCTGCTCTGCCTTCTGAACAACACTATCAACAAGGCAGGTCCTACAGGCCCTAGTTTTATCACACCTGGACTACTATTCAGTCATGTGGCCAGGTGCCACAAAGAGGAACTTAGGAAAATTACAATTGGTTCAGAACAGGGCAGCACTGCTTAGATGTACACACGGAGCTAACATTAATGGCATGCATGTCAATCTCTCATGGCTCAAAGTGGAGGAGAGATTGACTTCATCACTACTTGTATTTGTAAGAAGTGTTGACATGCTGAATAAACCGAGCTGTCTGTTTAAACTACTGGCACACAGCTCAGACACCCATTGCATACCCCACAAGACATGCCACCAGAGGTCTCTTCACAATCCCCAAGTCCAGAACAGACTATGGGAGGCGCACAGTACTACATAGAGCCATGACTACATGGAACTCTATTCCACATCACGTAACTGATGCAAGCAGTAGAATCAGATGAAATATATATATATAAAATACACCTTATGGAACAGCGGGGACTGTGAAGAGACACAAACACAGGCACAGACACATGCACACATGGATGTTGTATTGTAGATATGTGATAGTGGAGTAGTGGCCTGAGGGAACACACTAAATGTGTTGGGTAAAGTGTTATGAAATGTAATGTCATGTAATATTTTAAACTGTATATAACTGCCTTAATGTTGCTGGACCCCAGGATTCCAAGAACACAGGATGAGATGTTACTATCCTTTGTGCAAGCACTTCCAAGAGTTCATGAACAGTGAGACTGGTGAAATTTGGGGAGCGCATCGTCAGTAGTGTACCTTTGGTTCCTAGGGTGTTTCGGCCTTTCACACTATACACCCTCCCCAAAGGCGGCCAGCGACAGGGTGATCAATCCTACGCTTGCGTCCCATTCCCAATTAGTCATAGGAGTTGCCTTGTTGTTGATAGCCAACATCCCATGGGACTATGCATGGCAGGGGCGTCTTCCTCCCTGAGTCAAGCATTGTTGACCGCATACCTCCTGGCCCTCTCACTTCGGGGCCCAGCTGGGGTCTTTCCTCTTCATCCAGAGCCATTGACTGCTGCCTTCTGCCGCCTCTGATACAGCTTTGATTGCCGAACGCTGGCTCTGGCCCTTAATTCCCAGGTCTCTAAGCAGTCTGGTTGTAGATGTTGCCACAAAACCTCTGCAGCCCACCTCCACTGGTCGGACTTCTGTGTTCCAGCCATGATGCCGTGCTTCGGCAGCTAGATCAGCATAGCGCAGATGTTTTCGCTCATAAGCCTCATCTACTGAGTCCTCCCAGGGTACTGTGAGCTCAATGATGAAGACCTTCTTGAGCGAACGGGACCAGAGCACCATGTCAGGTCTTAGGGTGGTGGTTGCGATCTCCGGAGGAAACACAAGTTGCCGGCCAATGTCAGCTAGCATTTTCCAGTCGCGGGCCAAGCGCAGCTGGTCTCGCTCTAATGGTGTAGAGCCAGGAAGAGTAGCTGCTGCCTTGGCAGGAACTAATGGGGATACATAATAAACCCCAGGAAGAGTAGCTGCTGTCTTGGCAGGAACTAATGGGGATCCATAATAAACCCCAGGAAGAGTAGCTGCTGCCTTGACAGGAACTAATGGGGACCCATAATAAACCCCAGGAAGAGTAGCTGCTGCCTTGGCAGGAACTAATGGGAATCCATAATAAACCCCAGGAAGAGTAGCTGCTGCCTTGACAGGAACTAATGGGGATCCATAATAAACCCCAGGAAGAGTAGCTGCTGCCTTGACAGGAACTAATGGGGATCCATAATAAACCCCAGGAAGAGTAGCTGCTGCCTTGGCAGGAACTAATGGGGATCCATAATAAACCCAAGGAAGAGTAGCTGCTGCCTTGGCAGGAACTAATGGGAATCCATAATAAACCCCAGGAAGAGTAGCTGCTGCCTCGGCAGGAACTAATGGTGATCCATAATAAACCCCAGGAAGAGTAGCTGCTTCCTTGAAAGGAACTAATGGGGATCCATAATAAACCCCAGGAAGAGTAGCTGCAGCCTTGGCAGGAACTAATGGGGATCCATAATAAACCCCAGGAAGAGTAGCTGTAATGGGGATCCATAATAAACCCCAGGAAGAGTAGCTGCTGCCTACTTTGTACATATAATTAAAGATAAACATCTTGTGAATCCAGCCAACATGTTCGATTTTTAAAATGTTTTACAGCGAAAACACAACATATATTTATGTTAGCTCACCACAATATCCAAAAACACACCGCCATTTTTTCACAGAAAAGATAGCTTTCACAAAACCCACAAATAGAGATAAAATGAATCACTAACCTTTGAACAACTTCATCAGATGATAGTCATATGACATCATGTTATACAATACATTTATGTTTTGTTCGATAATGTGCATATTTATAGCCACAAATCGTGGTTTTACATTGGCGCCATGTTCAGAAATGGCTCCAAAATAGCCAGAATAATTACAGAGAGCAACGTGAAATACAGAAATACTCATCATAAAACTTTGATGAAAGATACATGTTGTACATATAATTAAAGATAAACACGTGTCTACTAAATTGCATGATTGAGTTTCTTATAGTTCTTCTCCAACAAACTCTTCTGACTGAGTGGGTTTAACACCTTGACGTCTACGCTGTTTTACAACCTTATGTGTGTGTGTGTGTGTCCATGCGTGTGTGCCATTGTATAACTTATGATGTAATAAAATGGTCCACCATATTATAATTTGTAATAAATCATTTAAATTTTCTAGAATGCCAAAAAAAATCACCAAAAAAATGATGTAAACTTAACATGATGAACAGGAAGGACATTTACGATCACGGGTGGCCAATATGATCTATCTGAAAGCCATGCCCCCTAATAAATTACCTAAGGATTAGATTAGATTAGATGCTAGGTCAACCCAGCATGATGATTAAATTAACCGAACTGATGGTTGAATTAATCCCACGTTATACACGCAACCCAATTTGGTTCTGTCAAAAGAACTTAGCGTGTGTTCTGTCCAATATTTACCCATTAATGGGTTTCCAAATAACTCAAATTGTATACAGTTAGCCCATTGGTGTGAATCAGGCTTTAGGTGTGTCATGAACATTCATAGAAGAATCATTCACGCTAAGGGTTACAACAAAGATACAAACCCTGTCCCTTCGTGAGCTTATTCAAAGATGAGAGTCCTGTACCCTGGCCCAAATATGAATCACATTTCTACTTTGTAGAGCTGTCAAGCTTTTCCTTTTGAGATGTTAATTTAAAATACCACTTTTCAGAAACACCTCTAAAGGTTCTGAAGTGCCTGAGACAGAACGAAGAGGAACTACTTTATTCTACGTTTCTTCTCCCATCTCAACAGTTTACCATATCAACCCCCCAAGAAATATGGATTAATGCGTTTAAAAAATATATATATATATTCCCCGTCTGCCTGCATACTAACAGAAATGAGTCCTTTGATGCACGAGGAGCGCTCTGATCTTTTAAGTCTTAAATCCACTTGTGATGATTTGCCTGGAATGAAGAGAGTGAAGGAAAGAGTGGATGGGGGGGTGGGGAGTGGAGAAAAGAGTGGATGGGGGGGTGGGGAGTGGAGGAAAGAGTGGAGTGGGGAGTGGAGGAAGGAGTGGATGGAGGCGTGGGGAGTGGAGGAAAGAGTGGATGGAGGCGTGGGGAGTGGAGGAAAGAGTGGATGGGGGGTGGGTGGGGAGTGGAGGAAAGAGTGGATGGGGGGGTGGGGAGTGGAGGAAAGAGTGGATGGGGGTGGGGAGTGGAGGAAATAGTGCATGGGGGGGTGGAGGAAAGAGTGGATGGGGGTTGGGGAGTGGAGGAAAGAATGGATGGGGGGGAGGAGTGGAGGAAAGAGTGGATCGGGGGGGTGGGGAGTGGAGGAAAGAGTGGATCTGGGGGGTGGGGAGTGGAGGAAAGAGTGGATGGGGGGTGGGGAGTGGAGGAAAGAGTGGATGGGGGGGTGGGGAGTGGAGGAACGAGTGGATGGAGGGGGGTGGGGAGTGGAGGAAAGAGTGGATGGGGGTGGGGGAGTGGAGGAAATAGTGCATGGGGGTGGAGGAAAGAGTGGATGGGGGTTGGGGAGTGGAGGAAAGAGTGGATGGGGGGTGGGGAGTGGAGGAAAGAGTGGATGGGGGTTGGGGAGTGGAGGAAAGAGTGGATGGGGGGGTGGGGAGTGGAGGAAAGAGTGGATGGGGGGGTGGGGAGTGGAGGAAAGAGTGGATGGGGTGGGGAGTGGAGGAAAGAGTGGATGGGGGGGTGGGGAGTGGAGGAAAGAGTGGATGGGGGTGGGGAGTGGAGGAAAGAGTGGATGGAGGGGGGTGGGTAGTGGAGGAAAGAGTGGATGGGGGGTGGGGAGTGGAGGAAAGAGTGGATGGGGGGGTGGGGAGTGGAGGAAAGAGTGGATGGGGGTGGGGAGTGGAGGAAATAGTGCATGGGGGGGTGGAGGAAAGAGTGGATGGGGGTTGGGGGGTGGAGGAAAGAATGGATGGGGGGGAGGAGTGGAGGAAAGAGTGGATCGGGGGGGTGGGGAGTGGAGGAAAGAGTGGATCTGGGGGGGTGGGGAGTGGAGGAAAGAGTGGATGGGGGGGTGGGGAGTGGAGGAACGAGTGGATGGAGGGGGGTGGGGAGTGGAGGAAAGAGTGGATGGGGGGGAGTGGAGGAAATAGTGCATGGGGGGTGGAGGAAAGAGTGGATGGGGGTTGGGGAGTGGAGGAAAGAGTGGATGGGGGGTGGGGAGTGGAGGAAAGAGTGGATGGGGGGGTGGGGAGTGGAGGAAAGAGTGGATGGGGGGCTGGGGAGTGGAGGAAAGAGTGGATGGGGGGTGGGGAGTGGAGGAAATAGTGGATGGGGGGTGGGGAGTGGAGGAAAGAGTGGATGGGGGGTGGGGAGTGGAGGAAATAGTGGATGGGGGGTGGGGAGTGGAGGAAAGAGTGGATGGGGTGGTGGGGAGTGGAGGAAATAGTGCATGGGGGGTGGAGTAAAGAGTGGATGGGGGTTGGGGAGTGGAGGAAAGAGTGGATGGGGGGGGGGAGTGGAGGAAAGAGTGGATGGGGGGGTGGGGAGTGGAGGAAAGAGTGGATGGGGGTTGGGGAGTGGAGGAAAGAGTGGATGGGGGGGTGGGGAGTGGCGGAAAGAGTGGATGGGGGGGTGGGGAGTGGCGGAAAGAGTGGATGGGGGGGGTGGGGAGTGGAGGAAAGAGTGGATGGGGGGGGTGGGGAGTGGAGGAAAGAGTGGATGGGGGGTGGGGAGTGGAGGAAAGAGTGGATGGGGGGTGGGGAGTGGAGGAAAGAGTGGATGGGGGTGGGGAGTGGAGGAAAGAGTGGATGGGGGGGTGGAGGAAAGAGTTGATGCGGGGGTGGGGAGTGGAGGAAAGAGTGGATGGGGGGGTGGGGGGGTGGGTAGTAGAGGAAGGAGTGGATTGGGGTGGGGGAGTGGAGTGGAGGAAAGAGTGGATGGGGGGGTGGGGAGTGGTGGAAAGAGTGGATGGGGGGTGGGGAGTGGAGGAAAGAGTGGATGGGGGGGTGGGGAGTGGCGGAAAGAGTGGATGGGGGGTGGGGAGTGGAGGAAAGAGTGGATGGGGGTGGGGAGTGGACGAAAGAGTGGATGGGGGGGTGGAGGAAAGAGTGGATGCGGGGGTGGGGAGTGGAGGAACGAGTGGATGGGGGGGTGGGGAGTGGAGTAAAGAGTGGATGGGGGTGGGGAGTAGAGGAAGGAGTGGATTGGGGGGAGGAGTGGAGGAAAGAGTGGATCGGGGGGGTGGGGAGTGGAGGAAAGAGTGGATCTGGGGGGGTGGGGAGTGGAGGAAAGAGTGGATGGGGGGGTGGGGAGTGGAGGAACGAGTGGATGGAGGGGGGTGGGGAGTGGAGGAAAGAGTGGATGGGGGGGGAGTGGAGGAAATAGTGCATGGGGGGTGGAGGAAAGAGTGGATGGGGGTTGGGGAGTGGAGGAAAGAGTGGATGGGGGGTGGGGAGTGGAGGAAAGAGTGGATGGGGGGGTGGGGAGTGGAGGAAAGAGTGGATGGGGGGCTGGGGAGTGGAGGAAAGAGTGGATGGGGGGTGGGGAGTGGAGGAAATAGTGGATGGGGGGTGGGGAGTGGAGGAAAGAGTGGATGGGGGGTGGGGAGTGGAGGAAATAGTGGATGGGGGGTGGGGAGTGGAGGAAAGAGTGGAGGGGGGTGGGGAGTGGAGGAACGATTGGATGGAGGGGGGTGGGTAGTGGAGGAAAGAGTGGATGGGGGGTGGGGAGTGGAGGAAAGAGTGGATGGGGGGGGTGGGGAGTGGAGGAAAGAGTGGATGGGGTGGTGGGGAGTGGAGGAAATAGTGCATGGGGGGTGGAGTAAAGAGTGGATGGGGGTTGGGGAGTGGAGGAAAGAGTGGATGGGGGGGAGTGGAGGAAAGAGTGGATGGGGGGTGGGGAGTGGAGGAAAGAGTGGATGGGGGTTGGGGAGTGGAGGAAAGAGTGGATGGGGGGGTGGGGAGTGGAGGAAAGAGTGGATGGGGGGGTGGGGAGTGGAGGAAAGAGTGGATGGGGGGTGGGGAGTGGAGGAAAGAGTGGATGGGGGGGGTGGGGAGTGGAGGAAAGAGTGGATGGGGGTGGAGGAAAGATTGGATGGGGGGTGGGGAGTGGAGGAAAGAGTGGATGGGGGTGGGGAGTGGAGTGGAGGAACGAGTGGATGGAGGGGGGTGGGGAGTGGAGGAAAGAGTGGATGGGGGGTGGGAGTGGAGGAAAGAGAGGATGGGGGGTGGGGAGTGGAGGAAAGAGTGGATGGGGGGGTGGAGAGTGGAGGAAAGAGTGGATGGGGGGGTGGGGAGTGGAGGAAAGAGTGGATGGGGGGGTGGGGAGTGAAGGAAAGAGTGGATGGGGGGTGGGGAGTGGCGGAAAGAGTGGATGGGGGGGTGGGGAGTGGAGGAAAGAGTGGATGGGGGGTGGGGAGTGGCGGAAAGAGTGGATGGGGGGGTGGGGAGTGGAGGAAAGAGTGGATGGGGGGGTGGGGAGTGGAGAAAAGAGTGGATGGGGAGGTGGGGAGTGGAGAAAAGAGTGGATGGGGGGGTGGGGAGTGGAGGAAAGAGTGGATGGGGGTGGGGAGTGGAGGAAAGAGTGGATGGGGGGTGGGGAGTGGAGGAAAGAGTGGATGGGGGGGGTGGAGGAAAGAGTTGATGCGGGGGTGGGGAGTGGAGGAAAGAGTGGATGGGGGGGTGGGGGGGTGGGTAGTAGAGGAAGGAGTGGATTGGGGTGGGGGAGTGGAGTGGAGGAAAGAGTGGATGGGGGGGTGGGGAGTGGTGGAAAGAGTGGATGGGGGGTGGGGAGTGGAGGAAAGAGTGGATGGGGGTGGGGAGTGGGCGAAAGAGTGGATGGGGGGGTGGAGGAAAGAGTTGATGCGGGGGTGGGGAGTGGAGGAACGAGTGGATGGGGGGGTGGGGAGTGGAGTAAAGAGTGGATGGGGGGTGGGGAGTAGAGGAAGGAGTGGATTGGGGTGGGGGAGTGGAGTGGAGGAAAGAGTGGATGGGGGGGAGTGGAGGAAAGAGTTGATTGGAGGGTGGGGAGTGGAGGAAAGAGTGGATGGGAGGGTGGGGAGTGGAGGAAAGAGTGGATTGGGGTGGGGGAGTGGAGTGGAGGAAAGAGTGAATGGGGGGAGTGGAGGAAAGAGTTGATTGGAGGGTGGGGAGTGGAGGAAAGAGTGGATGGGAGGGTGGGGAGTGGAGGAAAGAGTGGATGGGAGGGTGGGGAGTGGAGGAAAGAGTGGATGGGGGTGGGGAGTGGAGGAAAGAGTGGATGGGGGGTGGGGAGTGGAGGAAAGAGTGGATGGGGGGTGGGGAGTGGAGGAAAGAGTGGATGGGGGGTGGGGAGTGGAGGAAAGAGTGGATGGGGGGTGGGGAGTGGAGGAAAGAGTGGATGGGGGGTGGGGGGTGGAGGAAAGAGTGGATGGGGGGGGTGGAGGAAAGAGTTGATGCGGGGGTGGGGAGTGGAGGAAAGAGTGGATGGGGGGGTGGGGGGGTGGGTAGTAGAGGAAGGAGTGGATTGGGGTGGGGGAGTGGAGTGGAGGAAAGAGTGGATGGGGGGGTGGGGAGTGGTGGAAAGAGTGGATGGGGGGTGGGGAGTGGAGGAAAGAGTGGATGGGGGGGTGGGGAGTGGCGGAAAGAGTGGATGGGGGGTGGGGAGTGGAGGAAAGAGTGGATGGGGGTGGGGAGTGGACGAAAGAGTGGATGGGGGGGTGGAGGAAAGAGTTGATGCGGGGGTGGGGAGTGGAGGAACGAGTGGATGGGGGGGTGGGGAGTGGAGGAAAGAGTGGATGGGAGGGTGGGGAGTGGAGGAAAGAGTGGATGGGGGTGGGGAGTGGAGGAAAGAGTGGATGGGGGGTGGGGAGTGGAGGAAAGAGTGGATGGAGGGGTGGGGAGTGGGGAGTGGTGGAAAGAGTGGATGGGGGGTGGGGAGTGGAGGAAAGAGTGGATGGGGGGGTGGGGAGTGGCGGAAAGAGTGGATGGGGGGTGGGGAGTGGAGGAAAGAGTGGATGGGGGTGGGGAGTGGACGAAAGAGTGGATGGGGGGTGGAGGAAAGAGTTGATGCGGGGGTGGGGAGTGGAGGAACGAGTGGATGGGGGTGTGGGGAGTGGAGTAAAGAGTGGATGGGGGGTGGGGAGTAGAGGAAGGAGTGGATTGGGGTGGGGGAATGGAGTGGAGGAAAGAGTGGATGGGGGGGAGTGGAGGAAAGAGTTGATTGGAGGGTGGGGAGTGGAGGAAAGAGTGGATGGGAGGGTGGGGAGTGGAGGAAAGAGTGGATTGGGGTGGGGGAGTGGAGTGGAGGAAAGAGTGGATGGGGGAGTGGAGGAAAGAGTTGATTGGAGGGTGGGGTGTGGAGGAAAGAGTGGATGGGAGGGTGGGGAGTGGAGGAAAGAGTGGATGGGAGGGTGGGGAGTGGAGGAAAGAGTGGATGGGGGTGGGGAGTGGAGGAAAGAGTGGATGGGGGGTGGGGAGTGGAGGAAAGAGTGGATGGAGGGGTGGGGAGTGGGGAGTGGAGGAAAGAGTGGATGGGGGGTGGGGAGTGGAGGAAAGAGTTGATTGGGGGGTGGGGAGTGGAGGAAAGAGTGGATGGGGTGGTGGGGAGTGGAGGAAGGAGTGGATTGGGGTGGGGGAGTGGAGGAAAGAGTGGATGGGGGGTGGGGAGTGGCGGAAAGAGTGGATGGGGGGGTGGGGAGTGGAGGAAAGAGTGGATGGGGGGGTGGGGGGGTGGGTAGTAGAGGAAGGAGTGGATTGGGGTGGGGGAGTGGAGTGGAGGAAAGAGTGGATGGGGGGGTGGGGAGTGGTGGAAAGAGTGGATGGGGGGTGGGGAGTGGAGGAAAGAGTGGATGGGGGGTGGGGAGTGGCGGAAAGAGTGGATGGGGGGGTGGGGAGTGGCGGAAAGAGTGGATGGGGGGTGGGGAGTGGAGGAAAGAGTGGATGGGGGTGGGGAGTGGACGAAAGAGTGGATGGGGGGGTGGAGGAAAGAGTTGATGCGGGGGTGGGGAGTGGAGGAACGAGTGGATGGGGGGGTGGGGGGGGTGGGGAGTGGAGTAAAGAGTGGATGGGGGGTGGGGAGTGGAGGAAAGAGTGGATGGGGGGTGGGGAGTGGCGGAAAGAGTGGATGGGGGGGTGGGGAGTGGCGGAAAGAGTGGATGGGGGGTGGGGAGTGGAGGAAAGAGTGGATGGGGGTGGGGAGTGGACGAAAGAGTGGATGGGGGGGTGGAGGAAAGAGTTGATGCGGGGGTGGGGAGTGGAGGAACGAGTGGATGGGGGGGTGGGGGGGGTGGGGAGTGGAGTAAAGAGTGGATGGGGGGTGGGGAGTAGAGGAAGGAGTGGATTGGGGTGGGGGAGTGGAGTGGAGGAAAGAGTGGATGGGGGGGAGTGGAGGAAAGAGTTGATTGGGGGGTGGGGAGTGGAGGAAAGAGTGGATGGGAGGGTGGGGAGTGGAGGAAAGAGTGGATTGGGGTGGGGGAGTGGAGTGGAGGAAAGAGTGGATGGGGGGGAGTGGAGGAAAGAGTTGATTGGAGGGTGGGGAGTGGGGGGTGGGGAGTGGAGGAAAGAGTGGATGGGGGGGTGGGGAGTGGAAGAAAGAGTGGATGGGGGGTGGGGAGTGGAGGAAAGAGTGGATGGGGGGTGGAGGAAAGAGTTGATGCGGGGGTGGGGAGTGGAGGAAAGAGTGGATGCGGGGGTGGGGGGGTGGGTAGTAGAGGAAGGAGTGGATTGGGGTGGGGGAGTGGAGTGGAGGAAAGAGTGGATGGGGGGGTGGGGAGTGGTGGAAAGAGTGGATGGGGGGTGGGGAGTGGAGGAAAGAGTGGATGGGGGGGTGGGGAGTGGCGGAAAGAGTGGATGGGGGGGTGGGGAGTGGCGGAAAGAGTGGATGGGGGGTGGGGAGTGGAGGAAAGAGTGGATGGGGGTGGGGAGTGGAGGAAAGAGTGGATGGGGGTGGGGAGTGGAGGAAAGAGTGGATGGGGGGTGGAGGAAAGAGTTGATGCGGGGGTGGGGAGTGGAGGAAAGAGTGGATGCGGGGGTGGGGGGGTGGGTAGTAGAGGAAGGAGTGGATTGGGGTGGGGGAGTGGAGTGGAGGAAAGAGTGGATGGGGGGGTGGGGAGTGGTGGAAAGAGTGGATGGGGGGTGGGGAGTGGAGGAAAGAGTGGATGGGGGGGTGGGGAGTGGCGGAAAGAGTGGATGGGGGGGTGGGGAGTGGCGGAAAGAGTGGATGGGGGGTGGGGAGTGGAGGAAAGAGTGGATGGGGGTGGGGAGTGGAGGAAAGAGTGGATGGGGGTGGGGAGTGGACGAAAGAGTGGATGGGGGGGTGGAGGAAAGAGTTGATGCGGGGGTGGGGAGTGGAGGAACGAGTGGATGGGGGGGTGGGGGGGTGGGGAGTGGAGTAAAGAGTGGATGGGGGGTGGGGAGTAGAGGAAGGAGTGGATTGGGGTGGGGGAGTGGAGTGGAGGAAAGAGTGGATGGGGGGGAGTGGAGGAAAGAGTTGATTGGAGGGTGGGGAGTGGAGGAAAGAGTGGATGGGAGGGTGGGGAGTGGAGGAAAGAGTGGATTGGGGTGGGGGAGTGGAGTGGAGGAAAGAGTGGATGGGGGGGAGTGGAGGAAAGAGTTGATTGGAGGGTGGGGAGTGGAGGAAAGAGTGGATGGGAGGGTGGGGAGTGGAGGAAAGAGTGGATGGGAGGGTGGGGAGTGGAGGAAAGAGTGGATGGGGGTGGGGAGTGGAGGAAAGAGTGGATGGGGGGTGGGGAGTGGAGGAAAGAGTGGATGGGGGGGTGGGGAGTGGGGAGTGGAGGAAAGAGTGGATGGGGGGGTGGGGAGTGGAGGAAAGAGTGGATGGGGTGGTGGGGAGTGGAGGAAGGAGTGGATTGGGGTGGGGGTGTGGAGGAAAGAGTGGATGGGGGGGAGTGGAGGAAAGAGTTGATTGGAGGGTGGGGAGTGGAGGAAAGAGTGGATGGGAGGGTGGGGAGTGGAGGAAAGAGTGGATGGGGGTGGGGAGTGGAGGAAAGAGTGGATGGGGGGTGGGGAGTGGAGGAAAGAGTGGATGGGGGGTGGGGAGTGGATGGGGGGGTGGGGAGTGGAGGAAAGAGTGGATGGGGGGGTGGGGAGTGGAGGAAAGAGTGGATGGGGTGGTGGGGAGTGGAGGAAAGAGTGGATGGGGGGGAGTGGAGGAAAGAGTGGATGGGGGGAGTGGAGGAAAGAGTGGATGGGGGGGTGGAGGAAAGAGTGGATGGGGGAGTGGAGGAAAGAGTGGATGGGGGGTTGGGAGTGGAGGAAAGAGAGGATGGGGGGTGGAGTAAAGAGTGGATGGGGGGTGGGGAGTGGAGGAAAGAGTGGATGGGGGGGTGGGGAGTGGAGGAAAGAGTGGATGGGGGGGTGGGGAGTGGAGGAAGGAGTGGATGGGGGGTTGGGAGTGGAGGAAAGAGTGGATGGGGGGTGGGGAGTGGAGGAAAGAGTGGATGGGGGGGTGGGGAGTGGAGGAAAGAGTGGATGGGGGGGTGGGGAGTGGAGGAAAGAGTGGATGGAGGGGGGTGGGAAGTGGAGGAAAGAGTGGATGGGGGTGGGGAGTGGAGGAAAGAGTGGATGGGGGGGAGTGGAGGAAAGAGTGGATGGGGGGTGGGGAGTGGAGGAAAGAGTGGATGGGGGTTGGGGAGTGGAGGAAAGAGTGGATGGGGGTTGGGAGTGGAGGAAAGAGAGGATGGGGGTGGGTGGGGAGTAGAGGAAAGAGTGGATGGGGGTGGGTGGGGAGTGGATGGGGGGTGGGTGGGGAGTGGAGGAAAGAGTGGATGGGGGTGGGTGGGGAGTGGAGGAAAGAGTGGATGGGGGGGTGGGGAGTGGAGGAAAGAGTGGATGGGGGTGTAGGGAGTGGAGGAAAGAGTGGATGGGGGGTGGAGGAAAGAGTGGATGGGGGGGTGGGGAGTGGAGGAAAGAGTGGATGGGGGTGGGGAGTGGAGGAAATAGTGCATGGGGGGGTGGAGGAAAGAGTGGATGGGGGTTGGGGAGTGGAGGAAAGAATGGATGGGGGGGAGGAGTGGAGGAAAGAGTGGATCGGGGGGGTGGGGAGTGGAGGAAAGAGTGGATCTGGGGGGTGGGGAGTGGAGGAAAGAGTGGATGGGGGGTGGGGAGTGGAGGAAAGAGTGGATGGGGGGGTGGGGAGTGGAGGAACGAGTGGATGGAGGGGGGTGGGGAGTGGAGGAAAGAGTGGATGGGGGTGGGGGAGTGGAGGAAATAGTGCATGGGGGTGGAGGAAAGAGTGGATGGGGGTTGGGGAGTGGAGGAAAGAGTGGATGGGGGGTGGGGAGTGGAGGAAAGAGTGGATGGGGGGGTGGGGAGTGGAGGAAAGAGTGGATGGGGGGGTGGGGAGTGGAGGAAAGAGTGGATGGGGTGGGGAGTGGAGGAAAGAGTGGATGGGGGGGTGGGGAGTGGAGGAAAGAGTGGATGGGGGTGGGGAGTGGAGGAAAGAGTGGATGGAGGGGGGTGGGTAGTGGAGGAAAGAGTGGATGGGGGGTGGGGAGTGGAGGAAAGAGTGGATGGGGGGGTGGGGAGT
Organism: Salvelinus alpinus; assembly: GCF_045679555.1. Lineage (NCBI taxonomy): Eukaryota > Metazoa > Chordata > Actinopteri > Salmoniformes > Salmonidae > Salvelinus > Salvelinus alpinus. Next base: position 43,380,703 of record NC_092109.1, read on the forward strand.
GGAGGAAAGAGTGGAGTGGGGAGTGGAGGAAAGAGTGGATGGAGGCGTGGGGAGTGGAGGAAAGAGTGGATGGAGGGGTGGGGAGTGGAGGAAAGAGTGGAGTGGGGAGTGGAGGAAAGAGTGGATGGAGGCGTGGGGAGTGGAGGAAAGAGTGGATGGGGGCGTGGGGAGTGGAGGAAAGAGTGGATGGAGGCGTGGGGAGAGGAGGAAAGAGTGGATGGGGGGTGGGTGGGGAGTGGAGGAAAAAGTGGATGGGGGGGTGGGGAGTGGAGGAAAGAGTGCATGGGGGGTGGAGGAAAGAGTGGATGGGGGTGGGTGGGGAGTGGAGGAAAGAGTGGATGGGGGTGGGTGGGGAGTGGAGGAAAGAGTGGATGGGGGGGTGGGGAGTGGAGGAAAGAGTGGATGGGGGTGGGGAGTGGAGGAAATAGTGCATGGGGGGGTGGAGGAAAGAGTGGATGGGGGTTGGGGGGTGGAGGAAAGAATGGATGGGGGGGAGGAGTGGAGGAAAGAGTGGATCGGGGGGGTGGGGAGTGGAGGAAAGAGTGGATCTGGGGGGGTGGGGAGTGGAGGAAAGAGTGGATGGGGGGGTGGGGAGTGGAGAAACGAGTGGATGGAGGGGGGTGGGGAGTGGAGGAAAGAGTGGATGGGGGGGAGTGGAGGAAATAGTGCATGGGGGGTGGAGGAAAGAGTGGATGGGGGTTGGGGAGTGGAGGAAAGAGTGGATGGGGGGTGGGGAGTGGAGGAAAGAGTGGATGGGGGGGTGGGGAGTGGAGGAAAGAGTGGATGGGGGGCTGGGGAGTGGAGGAAAGAGTGGATGGGGGGTGGGGAGTGGAGGAAATAGTGGATGGGGGGTGGGGAGTGGAGGAAAGAGTGGATGGGGGGTGGGGAGTGGAGGAAATAGTGGATGGGGGGTGGGGAGTGGAGGAAAGAGTGGATGGGGTGGTGGGGAGTGGAGGAAATAGTGCATGGGGGGTGGAGTAAAGAGTGGATGGGGGTTGGGGAGTGGAGGAAAGAGTGGATGGGGGGGGGGAGTGGAGGAAAGAGTGGATGGGGGGGTGGGGAGTGGAGGAAAGAGTGGATGGGGGTTGGGGAGTGGAGGAAAGAGTGGATGGGGGGGTGGGGAGTAGAGGAAGGAGTGGATTGGGGGGAGGAGTGGAGGAAAGAGTGGATCGGGGGGGTGGGGAGTGGAGGAAAGAGTGGATCTGGGGGGGTGGGGAGTGGAGGAAAGAGTGGATGGGGGGGTGGGGAGTGGAGGAACGAGTGGATGGAGGGGGGTGGGGAGTGGAGGAAAGAGTGGATGGGGGGGGAGTGGAGGAAATAGTGCATGGGGGGTGGAGGAAAGAGTGGATGGGGGTTGGGGAGTGGAGGAAAGAGTGGATGGGGGGTGGGGAGTGGAGGAAAGAGTGGATGGGGGGGTGGGGAGTGGAGGAAAGAGTGGATGGGGGGCTGGGGAGTGGAGGAAAGAGTGGATGGGGGGTGGGGAGTGGAGGAAATAGTGGATGGGGGGTGGGGAGTGGAGGAAAGAGTGGATGGGGGGTGGGGAGTGGAGGAAATAGTGGATGGGGGGTGGGGAGTGGAGGGGGGGTGGGGAGTGGAGGAACGATTGGATGGAGGGGGGTGGGTAGTGGAGGAAAGAGTGGATGGGGGGTGGGGAGTGGAGGAAAGAGTGGATGGGGGGGGTGGGGAGTGGAGGAAAGAGTGGATGGGGTGGTGGGGAGTGGAGGAAATAGTGCATGGGGGGTGGAGTAAAGAGTGGATGGGGGTTGGGGAGTGGAGGAAAGAGTGGATGGGGGGGGGAGTGGAGGAAAGAGTGGATGGGGGGGTGGGGAGTGGAGGAAAGAGTGGATGGGGGTTGGGGAGTGGAGGAAAGAGTGGATGGGGGGGTGGGGAGTGGAGGAAAGAGTGGATGGGGGGGTGGGGAGTGGAGGAAAGAGTGGATGGGGGGTGGGGAGTGGAGGAAAGAGTGGATGGGGGGGGTGGGGAGTGGAGGAAAGAGTGGATGGGGGTGGAGGAAAGATTGGATGGGGGGTGGGGAGTGGAGGAAAGAGTGGATGGGGGTGGGGAGTGGAGTGGAGGAACGAGTGGATGGAGGGGGGTGGGGAGTGGAGGAAAGAGTGGATGGGGGGTGGGAGTGGAGGAAAGAGAGGATGGGGGGTGGGGAGTGGAGGAAAGAGTGGATGGGGGGGTGGAGAGTGGAGGAAAGAGTGGATGGGGGGGTGGGGAGTGGAGGAAAGAGTGGATGGGGGGGTGGGGAGTGAAGGAAAGAGTGGATGGGGGGTGGGGAGTGGCGGAAAGAGTGGATGGGGGGGTGGGGAGTGGAGGAAAGAGTGGATGGGGGGTGGGGAGTGGCGGAAAGAGTGGATGGGGGGGTGGGGAGTGGAGGAAAGAGTGGATGGGGGGGTGGGGAGTGGAGAAAAGAGTGGATGGGGAGGTGGGGAGTGGAGAAAAGAGTGGATGGGGGGGTGGGGAGTGGAGGAAAGAGTGGATGGGGGTGGGGAGTGGAGGAAAGAGTGGATGGGGGGTGGGGAGTGGAGGAAAGAGTGGATGGGGGGGGTGGAGGAAAGAGTTGATGCGGGGGTGGGGAGTGGAGGAAAGAGTGGATGGGGGGGTGGGGGGGTGGGTAGTAGAGGAAGGAGTGGATTGGGGTGGGGGAGTGGAGTGGAGGAAAGAGTGGATGGGGGGGTGGGGAGTGGTGGAAAGAGTGGATGGGGGGTGGGGAGTGGAGGAAAGAGTGGATGGGGGTGGGGAGTGGGCGAAAGAGTGGATGGGGGGGTGGAGGAAAGAGTTGATGCGGGGGTGGGGAGTGGAGGAACGAGTGGATGGGGGGGTGGGGAGTGGAGTAAAGAGTGGATGGGGGGTGGGGAGTAGAGGAAGGAGTGGATTGGGGTGGGGGAGTGGAGTGGAGGAAAGAGTGGATGGGGGGGAGTGGAGGAAAGAGTTGATTGGAGGGTGGGGAGTGGAGGAAAGAGTGGATGGGAGGGTGGGGAGTGGAGGAAAGAGTGGATTGGGGTGGGGGAGTGGAGTGGAGGAAAGAGTGAATGGGGGGAGTGGAGGAAAGAGTTGATTGGAGGGTGGGGAGTGGAGGAAAGAGTGGATGGGAGGGTGGGGAGTGGAGGAAAGAGTGGATGGGAGGGTGGGGAGTGGAGGAAAGAGTGGATGGGGGTGGGGAGTGGAGGAAAGAGTGGATGGGGGGTGGGGAGTGGAGGAAAGAGTGGATGGGGGGTGGGGAGTGGAGGAAAGAGTGGATGGGGGGTGGGGAGTGGAGGAAAGAGTGGATGGGGGGTGGGGAGTGGAGGAAAGAGTGGATGGGGGGTGGGGAGTGGAGGAAAGAGTGGATGGGGGGGGTGGAGGAAAGAGTTGATGCGGGGGTGGGGAGTGGAGGAAAGAGTGGATGGGGGGGTGGGGGGGTGGGTAGTAGAGGAAGGAGTGGATTGGGGTGGGGGAGTGGAGTGGAGGAAAGAGTGGATGGGGGGGTGGGGAGTGGTGGAAAGAGTGGATGGGGGGTGGGGAGTGGAGGAAAGAGTGGATGGGGGGGTGGGGAGTGGCGGAAAGAGTGGATGGGGGGTGGGGAGTGGAGGAAAGAGTGGATGGGGGTGGGGAGTGGACGAAAGAGTGGATGGGGGGGTGGAGGAAAGAGTTGATGCGGGGGTGGGGAGTGGAGGAACGAGTGGATGGGGGTGTGGGGAGTGGAGTAAAGAGTGGATGGGGGGTGGGGAGTAGAGGAAGGAGTGGATTGGGGTGGGGGAATGGAGTGGAGGAAAGAGTGGATGGGGGGGAGTGGAGGAAAGAGTTGATTGGAGGGTGGGGAGTGGAGGAAAGAGTGGATGGGAGGGTGGGGAGTGGAGGAAAGAGTGGATTGGGGTGGGGGAGTGGAGTGGAGGAAAGAGTGGATGGGGGAGTGGAGGAAAGAGTTGATTGGAGGGTGGGGAGTGGAGGAAAGAGTGGATGGGAGGGTGGGGAGTGGAGGAAAGAGTGGATGGGAGGGTGGGGAGTGGAGGAAAGAGTGGATGGGGGTGGGGAGTGGAGGAAAGAGTGGATGGGGGGTGGGGAGTGGAGGAAAGAGTGGATGGAGGGGTGGGGAGTGGGGAGTGGTGGAAAGAGTGGATGGGGGGTGGGGAGTGGAGGAAAGAGTGGATGGGGGGGTGGGGAGTGGCGGAAAGAGTGGATGGGGGGTGGGGAGTGGAGGAAAGAGTGGATGGGGGTGGGGAGTGGACGAAAGAGTGGATGGGGGGGTGGAGGAAAGAGTTGATGCGGGGGTGGGGAGTGGAGGAACGAGTGGATGGGGGTGTGGGGAGTGGAGTAAAGAGTGGATGGGGGGTGGGGAGTAGAGGAAGGAGTGGATTGGGGTGGGGGAATGGAGTGGAGGAAAGAGTGGATGGGGGGGAGTGGAGGAAAGAGTTGATTGGAGGGTGGGGAGTGGAGGAAAGAGTGGATGGGAGGGTGGGGAGTGGAGGAAAGAGTGGATGGGAGGGTGGGGAGTGGAGGAAAGAGTGGATGGGGGTGGGGAGTGGAGGAAAGAGTGGATGGGGGGTGGGGAGTGGAGGAAAGAGTGGATGGAGGGGTGGGGAGTGGGGAGTGGAGGAAAGAGTGGATGGGGGGTGGGGAGTGGAGGAAAGAGTTGATTGGGGGGTGGGGAGTGGAGGAAAGAGTGGATGGGGTGGTGGGGAGTGGAGGAAGGAGTGGATTGGGGTGGGGGAGTGGAGTGGAGGAAAGAGTGGATGGGGGGAGTGGAGGAAAGAGTTGATTGGAGGGTGGGGAGTGAAGGAAAGAGTGGATGGGAGGGTGGGGAGTGGAGGAAAGAGTGGATGGGGGTGGGGAGTGGAGGAAAGAGTGGATGGGGGGGTGGGGAGTGGAGGAAAGAGGTGATGGGGGGGTGGGGAGTGGAGAAAAGAGTGGATGGGGGGGTGGGGAGTGGAGAAAAGAGTGGATGGGGGGGTGGGGAGTGGCGGAAAGAGTGGATGGGGGGGTGGGGAGTGGCGGAAACGGTGGATGGGGGGGGTGGGGAGTGGAGGAAAGAGTGGATGGGGGGGTGGGGAGTGGTGGAAAGAGTGGATGGGGGGTGGGGAGTGGAGGAAAGAGTGGATGGGGGGTGGGGAGTGGCGGAAAGAGTGGATGGGGGGGTGGGGAGTGGAGGAAAGAGTGGATGGGGGGGTGGGGGGGTGGGTAGTAGAGGAAGGAGTGGATTGGGGTGGGGGAGTGGAGTGGAGGAAAGAGTGGATGGGGGGGTGGGGAGTGGTGGAAAGAGTGGATGGGGGGTGGGGAGTGGAGGAAAGAGTGGATGGGGGGTGGGGAGTGGCGGAAAGAGTGGATGGGGGGGTGGGGAGTGGCGGAAAGAGTGGATGGGGGGTGGGGAGTGGAGGAAAGAGTGGATGGGGGTGGGGAGTGGACGAAAGAGTGGATGGGGGGGTGGAGGAAAGAGTTGATGCGGGGGTGGGGAGTGGAGGAACGAGTGGATGGGGGGGTGGGGGGGGTGGGGAGTGGAGTAAAGAGTGGATGGGGGGTGGGGAGTAGAGGAAGGAGTGGATTGGGGTGGGGGAGTGGAGTGGAGGAAAGAGTGGATGGGGGGGAGTGGAGGAAAGAGTTGATTGGAGGGTGGGGAGTGGAGGAAAGAGTGGATGGGAGGGTGGGGAGTGGAGGAAAGAGTGGATTGGGGTGGGGGAGTGGAGTGGAGGAAAGAGTGGATGGGGGGGAGTGGAGGAAAGAGTTGATTGGAGGGTGGGGAGTGGGGGGTGGGGAGTGGAGGAAAGAGTGGATGGGGGGGTGGGGAGTGGAAGAAAGAGTGGATGGGGGGTGGGGAGTGGAGGAAAGAGTGGATGGGGGGTGGAGGAAAGAGTTGATGCGGGGGTGGGGAGTGGAGGAAAGAGTGGATGCGGGGGTGGGGGGGTGGGTAGTAGAGGAAGGAGTGGATTGGGGTGGGGGAGTGGAGTGGAGGAAAGAGTGGATGGGGGGGTGGGGAGTGGTGGAAAGAGTGGATGGGGGGTGGGGAGTGGAGGAAAGAGTGGATGGGGGGGTGGGGAGTGGCGGAAAGAGTGGATGGGGGGGTGGGGAGTGGCGGAAAGAGTGGATGGGGGGTGGGGAGTGGAGGAAAGAGTGGATGGGGGTGGGGAGTGGAGGAAAGAGTGGATGGGGGTGGGGAGTGGAGGAAAGAGTGGATGGGGGGTGGAGGAAAGAGTTGATGCGGGGGTGGGGAGTGGAGGAAAGAGTGGATGCGGGGGTGGGGGGGTGGGTAGTAGAGGAAGGAGTGGATTGGGGTGGGGGAGTGGAGTGGAGGAAAGAGTGGATGGGGGGGTGGGGAGTGGTGGAAAGAGTGGATGGGGGGTGGGGAGTGGAGGAAAGAGTGGATGGGGGGGTGGGGAGTGGTGGAAAGAGTGGATGGGGGGTGGGGAGTGGAGGAAAGAGTGGATGGGGGGGTGGGGAGTGGCGGAAAGAGTGGATGGGGGGGTGGGGAGTGGCGGAAAGAGTGGATGGGGGGTGGGGAGTGGAGGAAAGAGTGGATGGGGGTGGGGAGTGGAGGAAAGAGTGGATGGGGGTGGGGAGTGGACGAAAGAGTGGATGGGGGGGTGGAGGAAAGAGTTGATGCGGGGGTGGGGAGTGGAGGAACGAGTGGATGGGGGGGTGGGGGGGTGGGGAGTGGAGTAAAGAGTGGATGGGGGGTGGGGAGTAGAGGAAGGAGTGGATTGGGGTGGGGGAGTGGAGTGGAGGAAAGAGTGGATGGGGGGGAGTGGAGGAAAGAGTTGATTGGAGGGTGGGGAGTGGAGGAAAGAGTGGATGGGAGGGTGGGGAGTGGAGGAAAGAGTGGATTGGGGTGGGGGAGTGGAGTGGAGGAAAGAGTGGATGGGGGGGAGTGGAGGAAAGAGTTGATTGGAGGGTGGGGAGTGGAGGAAAGAGTGGATGGGAGGGTGGGGAGTGGAGGAAAGAGTGGATGGGAGGGTGGGGAGTGGAGGAAAGAGTGGATGGGGGTGGGGAGTGGAGGAAAGAGTGGATGGGGGGTGGGGAGTGGAGGAAAGAGTGGATGGGGGGGTGGGGAGTGGGGAGTGGAGGAAAGAGTGGATGGGGGGGTGGGGAGTGGAGGAAAGAGTGGATGGGGTGGTGGGGAGTGGAGGAAGGAGTGGATTGGGGTGGGGGAGTGGAGGAAAGAGTGGATGGGGGGGAGTGGAGGAAAGAGTTGATTGGAGGGTGGGGAGTGGAGGAAAGAGTGGATGGGAGGGTGGGGAGTGGAGGAAAGAGTGGATGGGGGTGGGGAGTGGAGGAAAGAGTGGATGGGGGGTGGGGAGTGGAGGAAAGAGTGGATGGGGGGTGGGGAGTGGAGGAAAGAGTGGATGGGGGGGTGGGGAGTGGAGGAAAGAGTGGATGGGGGGGTGGGGAGTGGAGGAAAGAGTGGATGGGGGGGTGGGGAGTGGAGGAAAGAGTGGATGGGGTGGTGGGGAGTGGAGGAAAGAGTGGATGGGGGGGAGTGGAGGAAAGAGTGGATGGGGGGAGTGGAGGAAAGAGTGGATGGGGGGGTGGAGGAAAGAGTGGATGGGGGAGTGGAGGAAAGAGTGGATGGGGGGTTGGGAGTGGAGGAAAGAGAGGATGGGGGGTGGAGTAAAGAGTGGATGGGGGGGTGGGGAGTGGAGGAAAGAGTGGATGGGGGGGTGGGGAGTGGAGGAAAGAGTGGATGGGGGGGTGGGGAGTGGAGGAAGGAGTGGATGGGGGGTTGGGAGTGGAGGAAAGAGTGGATGGGGGGTGGGGAGTGGAGGAAAGAGTGGATGGGGGGGTGGGGAGTGGAGGAAAGAGTGGATGGGGGGGTGGGGAGTGGAGGAAAGAGTGGATGGAGGGGGGTGGGAAGTGGAGGAAAGAGTGGATGGGGGTGGGGAGTGGAGGAAAGAGTGGATGGGGGGGAGTGGAGGAAAGAGTGGATGGGGGGTGGGGAGTGGAGGAAAGAGTGGATGGGGTTGGGGAGTGGAGGAAAGAGTGGATGGGGGTTGGGAGTGGAGGAAAGAGAGGATGGGGGTGGGTGGGGAGTAGAGGAAAGAGTGGATGGGGGTGGGTGGGGAGTGGATGGGGGGTGGGTGGGGAGTGGAGGAAAGAGTGGATGGGGGGTGGGTGGGGAGTGGAGGAAAGAGTGGATGGGGGGTGGGGAGTGGAGGAAAGAGTGGATGGGGGTGTAGGGAGTGGAGGAAAGAGTGGATGGGGGGTGGAGGAAAGAGTGGATGGGGGGGTGGGGAGTGGAGAAAAGAGTGGATGGGGGGTGGGGAGTGGAGTGGAGGAAAGAGTGGATGGGGGGGTGGAGGAAAGAGTGGATGGGGGGGTGGGGAGTGGCGGAAAGAGTGGATGAGCGGTGGGTGGGGAGTGGAGGAAAGAGTGGATGGGGGGGAGTGGAGGAAAGAGTTGATTGGAGGGTGGGGAGTGGAGGAAAGAGTGGATGGGAGGGTGGGGAGTGGAGGAAAGAGTGGATTGGGGTGGGGGAGTGGAGTGGAGGAAAGAGTGGATGGGGGGGAGTGGAGGAAAGAGTTGATTGGAGGGTGGGGAGTGGAGGAAAGAGTGGATGGGAGGGTGGGGAGTGGAGGAAAGAGTGGATGGGAGGGTGGGGAGTGGAGGAAAGAGTGGATGGGGGTGGGGAGTGGAGGAAAGAGTGGATGGGGGGTGGGGAGTGGAGGAAAGAGTGGATGGGGGGGTGGGGAGTGGGGAGTGGAGGAAAGAGTGGATGGGGGGGTGGGGAGTGGAGGAAAGAGTGGATGGGGTGGTGGGGAGTGGAGGAAGGAGTGGATTGGGGTGGGGGAGTGGAGGAAAGAGTGGATGGGGGAGTGGAGGAAAGAGTTGATTGGAGGGTGGGGAGTGGAGGAAAGAGTGGATGGGAGGGTGGGGAGTGGAGGAAAGAGTGGATGGGGGTGGGGAGTGGAGGAAAGAGTGGATGGGGGGTGGGGAGTGGAGGAAAGAGTGGATGGGGGGTGGGGAGTGGAGGAAAGAGTGGATGGGGGGGTGGGGAGTGGAGGAAAGAGTGGATGGGGGGGTGGGGAGTGGAGGAAAGAGTGGATGGGGGGGTGGGGAGTGGAGGAAAGAGTGGATGGGGTGGTGGGGAGTGGAGGAAAGAGTGGATGGGGGGGAGTGGAGGAAAGAGTGGATGGGGGGAGTGGAGGAAAGAGTGGATGGGGGGGTGGAGGAAAGAGTGGATGGGGGAGTGGAGGAAAGAGTGGATGGGGGGTTGGGAGTGGAGGAAAGAGAGGATGGGGGGTGGAGTAAAGAGTGGATGGGGGGGTGGGGAGTGGAGGAAAGAGTGGATGGGGTGGTGGGGAGTGGAGGAAAGAGTGGATGGGGGGGTGGGGAGTGGAGGAAGGAGTGGATGGGGGGTTGGGAGTGGAGGAAAGAGTGGATGGGGGGTGGGGAGTGGAGGAAAGAGTGGATGGGGGGGTGGGGAGTGGAGGAAAGAGTGGATGGGGGGGTGGGGAGTGGAGGAAAGAGTGGATGGAGGGGGGTGGGAAGTGGAGGAAAGAGTGGATGGGGGTGGGGAGTGGAGGAAAGAGTGGATGGGGGGGAGTGGAGGAAAGAGTGGATGGGGGGTGGGGAGTGGAGGAAAGAGTGGATGGGGGTTGGGGAGTGGAGGAAAGAGTGGATGGGGGTTGGGAGTGGAGGAAAGAGAGGATGGGGGTGGGTGGGGAGTAGAGGAAAGAGTGGATGGGGGTGGGTGGGGAGTGGATGGGGGGTGGGTGGGGAGTGGAGGAAAGAGTGGATGGGGGGTGGGTGGGGAGTGGAGGAAAGAGTGGATGGGGGGGTGGGGAGTGGAGGAAAGAGTGGATGGGGGTGTAGGGAGTGGAGGAAAGAGTGGATGGGGGGTGGAGGAAAGAGTGGATGGGGGGGTGGGGAGTGGAGAAAAGAGTGGATGGGGGGTGGGGAGTGGAGTGGAGGAAAGAGTGGATGGGGGGGTGGAGGAAAGAGTGGATGGGGGGGTGGGGAGTGGCGGAAAGAGTGGATGAGCGGTGGGTGGGGAGTGGAGGAAAGAGTGGATGGGGGGTGGGTGGGGAGTGGAGGAAAGAGTGGATGGGGGGTGGGTGGGGAGTGGAGGAAAGAGTGGATGGGGAGTGGAGGAAAGAGTGGATGGGGGGTGGGTGGGGAGTGGAGGAAAGAGTGGATGGGGGGGTAGGGAGTGGAGGAAAGAGTGGATGGGGGGGTGGAGGAAAGAGTGGATGGGGGGGTGGGGAGTGGAGAAAAGAGTGGATGGGGAGTGGAGGAAAGAGTGGATGGGGGGTGGGGAGTGGAGGAAAGAGTGGATGGGGGGGTGGGGATAGTGTTTCCAGGCCTCCAAAGACCTCTCTTTTTTTTAAAGATAATATCTCTCTCTCTCTCCCCCCAAAAACTATCCCCTGGATACCCTCGGTCGGCTGGAGTGGTGTAAAGCTCGCCACCATTGGACTCAGTGGAAACGTGTTCTCTGGAGTGATGAATCCGACATTATGTATAATATACAGTACCAGTCAAAAGTTTGGACACACCTACACATTCCAGGGTTTTTCTTTGTTTACTATTTTCTACATTGTAGAATAAAAGTGAAGACATCAAAACTATAAAATAACACATATGGAATCATGTAGTTACACACACACTGACTCACTCACTGTAGGAATTAATGATTTTTTAATTACTTTCCCTGTCCCCCACACATACATCTGTAAGGTCCAATTCAATCATTTAAATGTCAAACACAGATTCAACTACAAAGACCAGGGAGCTTTTTCTTAAAAAAAAAGCCTCATGAAGAAGTTCAGCGATTGGTTAACAATAACAAATCAGACATTGTATAGGTATCTTTTTATAGCAACAGCTATGGAGTTTAATGGCTGTGAGAAAACTGTTAGGTTTTCGCCAGACATAATGGGACCAATCTCGTCCCCCCCAAAAAAGTTGAAGAAGAACCTGGATGATCATCAAGACTATTTGAGGAGATGTTTCAAAACTTTTTGAACGAGGTGATAGGTTTTACAGTAAGAACCTCATACCAACGGTGGTGGTAGTGTGATGGTTTGGGGATGATTTGCTGCCTCAAGACCTGGATCATTTGTCTTATTGAAGGAACCCTGAATTCTGCTCTGTATCAGAGACAGGAGAATGTCAGGCCCATCCGTCTGTGAGCTGAAGATGAGAAAGCGTAGGTGGGTCATGCAGCAAGACAATTATCCTCAAACACACAATCAAGTCTACATGAAAGGTCTGATTTCATTACGATTGAAACACGACCCGGGTGGTATTATGCTTGCTTCAATGAAAGCAACAATGAAGCATGCATGAGAGCACCAGCTGTTCCGGACGACTATGTGATCAATGCTCTCCGATGTGAGCAAGACCATTTATAAACAGGTCAACATTCACAAATCCGCGGGGCCAGACGGATTACCAGGACGTGTACTCAAAGCATGTGCGGACCAACTGGCAAGTGTCTTCACTGACATTATCAACCTCTCCCTGACAGAGTCTGTAATAGCAACATGTTTCAAACAGACCACCGTAGTATCGTCCCTGTGCCCAATAATGCCAAGGTAGCCTGCCTAAATGACTACCGACCCGTAGCACTCACGTATGTAGCCATGAAGTGCTTTGAAAGGCTGATCATGGCTCACATCAACACCATTATCCTAGAATCCCTAGACCCACTCCAATTTGCATACTGCACGAACAGATCCACAGATGATGCAATCTCTATTGCACTCCACACTGCCCTGTCCCACCTGGACAAAAATAACACCTGTGTGAGAATGCTGTTCATTGACCACAGCTCAGTGTTCAACACCATAGTGCCCTCAAAGCTCATCACTAAGCTAAGGACCCTGGGACTAAACATCTCCCTCTGCAACTGGATCCTGGCCACCCCAAAGTGGTAAGGATAGGCAACAACATATCTGCCACACTGAACCTCAACACGGGGGCCCTTCAGGGGTGTGTGCTTAGTCCACTCCTGTACTCCCTGTTCACCCACAACTGCGTGGCCAAGCACGACTCCAACACCATCATTAAGTTTGCTTACGACACAACAGTGGTAGGCCTGATCACCGACAACAGCGAGACAGCCAATAGGGAGGAGGTCACTGCCAGGACAACAACCTCTTTCTCAATGTGAGCAAGACAAAGGAGCTGATCTATAGGAAAAGGAGGGCCGAACAGGCCCCCCATTAACATGGACGGGCTGTAGTGGAGTGGGTCGTGAGTTTCAAGTTCCTTGGTGTCCACATCACAAAACAAACTATCATGGTCCAAACACACCAAGACAGTCGTGAAGAGGGCACGACAACACCCTTTCCCCCTCAGGAGACTGAAAATATTTGGCATGGGTCCTCAGATCCTCAAAACGTTTTACAGCTGCACCATCGAGAGCATCCTGACCGGTTGCATCACCGCCGGGTATGGCAACTGCTCGGCATCTGACCGTAAGACGCTACAGAGGGTAGTGCGTACGGTTCAATACATCACTGTGGCCAAGATTCCTGACATTCAGTTGAAGTCGGAAGTTTACATACACGTAGATTGGAGTCATCTTAGTTTTTCAACCACTCCACAAATTTCTTGTTAACAAACTATAATTTTGGCAAGTCGATTAGGACATCTACTAATTTTTCCAACAATTGTTTACAGACAGATTGTTTCACTTATAATTCACCGTATCACAATTCCAGTGGGTCAGAATTTTACATACACTAAGTTGACTGTGCCTTTAAACAGCTTGGGAAATTCTAGAAAATGATGTCATGGCTTTAGAAGCTTCTGATAGGCTAATTGGCATAATTTGAGTCAATTGGAGGTGTACCTGTGGATGTAGTTCAAGGCCTACCTTCAAACTCAGTGCCTCTTAGCTTGACATCATGGAAAAATCTAAAGAAATCAGCCAAGACCTCAATAAAAAATTGTAAAATTAATCCAAACGCCTGAAGGTACCACGTTCATCTGTACAAACAATAGTACGCAAGTATAAACACCATGGGACCACGCAGCCGTCATACCGCTCAGGAAGGAGACGCGTTCTGTCTCCTAGAGATGAATGTACTTTGGTGCGAAAAGTGCAAATAAATCCCAGAACAACAGCAAAAGGAACTTGTGAAGATGCTGGAGGAAACAGGTACAAAAGTATCTATATCCACAGTAAAACGAGTCCTATATCGACATAACCTGTAAGTCCGCTCAGCAAGGAAGAAGCCACTGCTCCAAAACCGCCATAAAAAAGCCAGACTACGGTTTGCAACTGCATATGAGGACAAAGATCGTACTTTTTGGAGAAATGTCCTCTGGTCTGATGAAACAAAAATAGAACTGTTTGGCCATAATGACCATTGTTATGTTTGGAGGAAAAAGGGGGATGCTCGCAAGCCCGAGAACACCATCCCAACCGTGAAGCACGGGGGTGGCAGCATCATGTTGTGGGGGGGCTTTGCTGCAGGAGGGACTGGTGCCCTTCACAAAGTAGATGGCATCATGAGGCAGGAAAAGTATGTGGATATATTGAAGCAACATCTCAAGACATAAGTCAGGAAGTTAAAGCTTGGTTGCAAATGGGTCTTCCAAATGTACAATTACCCCAAGCATACTTCCAAAGTTATGGCAAAATGGCTTAAGGACAACAAAGTCAAGTTATTGGAGTGGCCATCACAAAGCCCTGACCTCAATCCTATAGAAAATGTGTGGGCAGAACTGAAAAAGCCTGTGTGAGGAAGGAGGCCTACAAACCTGACTCAGTTACACCAGCTCTGTCAGGAGGAATGGGACATAATTCACCCAACTTATTGTGGGAAGCTTGTGGAAGGCAACCCGAAACATTTGACCCAAGTTAAACAATTTAAAGGCAATGCTACCAAATACTAATTGAGTGTATGTAAACTTCTGACCCACTGGGAATGTGATGAAAGAAATAAAAGCTGAAATAAATCATTCCCTCTACTATTATTCTGACATTTTACATTCTTAAAATACAGTGGTGATCCTAACTGACCTAAGACAGGGAATTTTTACTAGGATTAAATGTCAGGAATTGTGAAAACTGAGTTTAAATGTATTTGGCTAAGATGTATGTAAACTTCCGACTGTATATACTAGGCGGTGTCAGATGAAAGCCCAAAAAATGGTCAAAGTCTCCAGCCACCCTAGTCATAGACTGTTCTCTCTGCTACCGCACGGCAAGCGGTACCGGAGTGCCAATTCTAGGTCCAAGATGCTTCTTAACAGCTTCTACCCCCAAGCCATAAGACTGCTGAACAATTAATCAAATGACCACCCAGACTATTTACATTGACCCTCCCCTCCCCTTTGTTTTTACGCTGCAGCTACTCGCTGTTTATTATCTATGCATAGTCACTCTACAAATTACCCCGACTAACCTGTACCCCCTGTATATAGCCTCCACATTGACTCTGTACCGGTACCCCCTGTATATAGCCTCCACATTGACTCTGTACCGGTACCCCCTGTATATAGCCTCCACATTGACTCTGTACCGGTACCCCCTGTATATAGCCTCCACATTGACTCTGTACCGGTGCCCCCTGTATATAGCCTCCACATTGACTCTGTACCGGTGCCCCCTGTATATAGCCTCCACATTGACTCTGTACCGGTGCCCCCTGTATATAGCCTCCACATTGACTCTGTACCGGTACCCCCTGTATATAGCCTCCACATTGACTCTGTACCGGTACCCCCTGTATATAGTCTCCACATTGACTCTGTACCGGTACCCTCTGTATATAGTCTCCACATTGACTCTGTACCGGTACCCCGGGAGTGGAGTAAAGAGTGGATGGGGGGTGGGGAGTAGAGGAAGGAGTGGATTGGGGTGGGGGAGTGGAGTGGAGGAAAGAGTGGATGGGGGGGAGTGGAGGAAAGAGTTGATTGGAGGGTGGGGAGTGGAGGAAAGAGTGGATGGGAGGGTGGGGAGTGGAGGAAAGAGTGGATTGGGGTGGGGGAGTGGAGTGGAGGAAAGAGTGGATGGGGGGGAGTGGAGGAAAGAGTTGATTGGAGGGTGGGGAGTGGAGGAAAGAGTGGATGGGAGGGTGGGGAGTGGAGGAAAGAGTGGATGGGAGGGTGGGGAGTGGAGGAAAGAGTGGATGGGGGTGGGGAGTGGAGGAAAGAGTGGATGGGGGGTGGGGAGTGGAGGAAAGAGTGGATGGGGGGGTGGGGAGTGGGGAGTGGAGGAAAGAGTGGATGGGGGGGTGGGGAGTGGAGGAAAGAGTGGATGGGGTGGTGGGGAGTGGAGGAAGGAGTGGATTGGGGTGGGGGAGTGGAGGAAAGAGTGGATGGGGGGGAGTGGAGGAAAGAGTTGATTGGAGGGTGGGGAGTGGAGGAAAGAGTGGATGGGAGGGTGGGGAGTGGAGGAAAGAGTGGATGGGGGTGGGGAGTGGAGGAAAGAGTGGATGGGGGGTGGGGAGTGGAGGAAAGAGTGGATGGGGGGTGGGGAGTGGAGGAAAGAGTGGATGGGGGGGTGGGGAGTGGAGGAAAGAGTGGATGGGGGGGTGGGGAGTGGAGGAAAGAGTGGATGGGGGGGTGGGGAGTGGAGGAAAGAGTGGATGGGGTGGTGGGGAGTGGAGGAAAGAGTGGATGGGGGGGAGTGGAGGAAAGAGTGGATGGGGGGAGTGGAGGAAAGAGTGGATGGGGGGGTGGAGGAAAGAGTGGATGGGGGAGTGGAGGAAAGAGTGGATGGGGGGTTGGGAGTGGAGGAAAGAGAGGATGGGGGGTGGAGTAAAGAGTGGATGGGGGGGTGGGGAGTGGAGGAAAGAGTGGATGGGGGGGTGGGGAGTGGAGGAAAGAGTGGATGGGGGGGTGGGGAGTGGAGGAAGGAGTGGATGGGGGGTTGGGAGTGGAGGAAAGAGTGGATGGGGGGTGGGGAGTGGAGGAAAGAGTGGATGGGGGGGTGGGGAGTGGAGGAAAGAGTGGATGGGGGGGTGGGGAGTGGAGGAAAGAGTGGAAGGAGGGGGGTGGGAAGTGGAGGAAAGAGTGGATGGGGGTGGGGAGTGGAGGAAAGAGTGGATGGGGGGGAGTGGAGGAAAGAGTGGATGGGGGGTGGGGAGTGGAGGAAAGAGTGGATGGGGGTTGGGGAGTGGAGGAAAGAGTGGATGGGGGTTGGGAGTGGAGGAAAGAGAGGATGGGGGTGGGTGGGGAGTAGAGGAAAGAGTGGATGGGGGTGGGTGGGGAGTGGATGGGGGGTGGGTGGGGAGTGGAGGAAAGAGTGGATGGGGGGTGGGTGGGGAGTGGAGGAAAGAGTGGATGGGGGGGTGGGGAGTGGAGGAAAGAGTGGATGGGGGTGTAGGGAGTGGAGGAAAGAGTGGATGGGGGGTGGAGGAAAGAGTGGATGGGGGGGTGGGGAGTGGAGAAAAGAGTGGATGGGGGGTGGGGAGTGGAGTGGAGGAAAGAGTGGATGGGGGGGTGGAGGAAAGAGTGGATGGGGGGGTGGGGAGTGGCGGAAAGAGTGGATGAGCGGTGGGTGGGGAGTGGAGGAAAGAGTGGATGGGGGGGAGTGGAGGAAAGAGTTGATTGGAGGGTGGGGAGTGGAGGAAAGAGTGGATGGGAGGGTGGGGAGTGGAGGAAAGAGTGGATTGGGGTGGGGGAGTGGAGTGGAGGAAAGAGTGGATGGGGGGGAGTGGAGGAAAGAGTTGATTGGAGGGTGGGGAGTGGAGGAAAGAGTGGATGGGAGGGTGGGGAGTGGAGGAAAGAGTGGATGGGGGTGGGGAGTGGAGGAAAGAGTGGATGGGGGGTGGGGAGTGGAGGAAAGAGTGGATGGGGGGGTGGGGAGTGGGGAGTGGAGGAAAGAGTGGATGGGGGGGTGGGGAGTGGAGGAAAGAGTGGATGGGGTGGTGGGGAGTGGAGGAAGGAGTGGATTGGGGTGGGGGAGTGGAGGAAAGAGTGGATGGGGGGGAGTGGAGGAAAGAGTTGATTGGAGGGTGGGGAGTGGAGGAAAGAGTGGATGGGAGGGTGGGGAGTGGAGGAAAGAGTGGATGGGGGTGGGGAGTGGAGGAAAGAGTGGATGGGGGGTGGGGAGTGGAGGAAAGAGTGGATGGGGGGTGGGGAGTGGAGGAAAGAGTGGATGGGGGGGTGGGGAGTGGAGGAAAGAGTGGATGGGGGGGTGGGGAGTGGAGGAAAGAGTGGATGGGGGGGTGGGGAGTGGAGGAAAGAGTGGATGGGGTGGTGGGGAGTGGAGGAAAGAGTGGATGGGGGGGAGTGGAGGAAAGAGTGGATGGGGGGAGTGGAGGAAAGAGTGGATGGGGGGGTGGAGGAAAGAGTGGATGGGGGAGTGGAGTGGAGGAAAGAGTGGATGGGGGGGGGTGGGAAGTGGAGGAAAGAGTGGATGGGGGTGGGGAGTGGAGGAAAGAGTGGATGGGGGGGAGTGGAGGAAAGAGTGGATGGGGGGTGGGGAGTGGAGGAAAGAGTGGATGGGGGTTGGGGAGTGGAGGAAAGAGTGGATGGGGGTTGGGAGTGGAGGAAAGAGAGGATGGGGGTGGGTGGGGAGTAGAGGAAAGAGTGGATGGGGGTGGGTGGGGAGTGGATGGGGGGTGGGTGGGGAGTGGAGGAAAGAGTGGATGGGGGGTGGGTGGGGAGTGGAGGAAAGAGTGGATGGGGGGGTGGGGAGTGGAGGAAAGAGTGGATGGGGGTGTAGGGAGTGGAGGAAAGAGTGGATGGGGGGTGGAGGAAAGAGTGGATGGGGGGGTGGGGAGTGGAGAAAAGAGTGGATGGGGGGTGGGGAGTGGAGTGGAGGAAAGAGTGGATGGGGGGGTGGAGGAAAGAGTGGATGGGGGGGTGGGGAGTGGCGGAAAGAGTGGATGAGCGGTGGGTGGGGAGTGGAGGAAAGAGTGGATGGGGGGTGGGTGGGGAGTGGAGGAAAGAGTGGATGGGGGGTGGGTGGGGAGTGGAGGAAAGAGTGGATGGGGAGTGGAGGAAAGAGTGGATGGGGGGTGGGTGGGGAGTGGAGGAAAGAGTGGATGGGGGGGTAGGGAGTGGAGGAAAGAGTGGATGGGGGGGTGGAGGAAAGAGTGGATGGGGGGGTGGGGAGTGGAGAAAAGAGTGGATGGGGGGTGGGGAGTGGAGGAAAGAGTGGATGGGGGGTGGGGAGTAGAGGAAGGAGTGGATTGGGGTGGGGGAGTGGAGTGGAGGAAAGAGTGGATGGGGGGGAGTGGAGGAAAGAGTTGATTGGAGGGTGGGGAGTGGAGGAAAGAGTGGATGGGAGGGTGGGGAGTGGAGGAAAGAGTGGATTGGGGTGGGGGAGTGGAGTGGAGGAAAGAGTGGATGGGGGGGAGTGGAGGAAAGAGTTGATTGGAGGGTGGGGAGTGGAGGAAAGAGTGGATGGGAGGGTGGGGAGTGGAGGAAAGAGTGGATGGGAGGGTGGGGAGTGGAGGAAAGAGTGGATGGGGGTGGGGAGTGGAGGAAAGAGTGGATGGGGGGTGGGGAGTGGAGGAAAGAGTGGATGGGGGGGTGGGGAGTGGGGAGTGGAGGAAAGAGTGGATGGGGGGGTGGGGAGTGGAGGAAAGAGTGGATGGGGTGGTGGGGAGTGGAGGAAGGAGTGGATTGGGGTGGGGGAGTGGAGGAAAGAGTGGATGGGGGGGAGTGGAGGAAAGAGTTGATTGGAGGGTGGGGAGTGGAGGAAAGAGTGGATGGGAGGGTGGGGAGTGGAGGAAAGAGTGGATGGGGGTGGGGAGTGGAGGAAAGAGTGGATGGGGGGTGGGGAGTGGAGGAAAGAGTGGATGGGGGGTGGGGAGTGGAGGAAAGAGTGGATGGGGGGGTGGGGAGTGGAGGAAAGAGTGGATGGGGGGGTGGGGAGTGGAGGAAAGAGTGGATGGGGGGGTGGGGAGTGGAGGAAAGAGTGGATGGGGTGGTGGGGAGTGGAGGAAAGAGTGGATGGGGGGGAGTGGAGGAAAGAGTGGATGGGGGGAGTGGAGGAAAGAGTGGATGGGGGGGTGGAGGAAAGAGTGGATGGGGGAGTGGAGGAAAGAGTGGATGGGGGGTTGGGAGTGGAGGAAAGAGAGGATGGGGGGTGGAGTAAAGAGTGGATGGGGGGGTGGGGAGTGGAGGAAAGAGTGGATGGGGGGGTGGGGAGTGGAGGAAAGAGTGGATGGGGGGGTGGGGAGTGGAGGAAGGAGTGGATGGGGGGTTGGGAGTGGAGGAAAGAGTGGATGGGGGGTGGGGAGTGGAGGAAAGAGTGGATGGGGGGGTGGGGAGTGGAGGAAAGAGTGGATGGGGGGGTGGGGAGTGGGGGAAAGAGTGGATGGAGGGGGGTGGGAAGTGGAGGAAAGAGTGGATGGGGGTGGGGAGTGGAGGAAAGAGTGGATGGGGGGGAGTGGAGGAAAGAGTGGATGGGGGGTGGGGAGTGGAGGAAAGAGTGGATGGGGGTTGGGGAGTGGAGGAAAGAGTGGATGGGGGTTGGGAGTGGAGGAAAGAGAGGATGGGGGTGGGTGGGGAGTAGAGGAAAGAGTGGATGGGGGTGGGTGGGGAGTGGATGGGGGGTGGGTGGGGAGTGGAGGAAAGAGTGGATGGGGGGTGGGTGGGGAGTGGAGGAAAGAGTGGATGGGGGGGTGGGGAGTGGAGGAAAGAGTGGATGGGGGTGTAGGGAGTGGAGGAAAGAGTGGATGGGGGGTGGAGGAAAGAGTGGATGGGGGGGTGGGGAGTGGAGAAAAGAGTGGATGGGGGGTGGGGAGTGGAGTGGAGGAAAGAGTGGATGGGGGGGTGGAGGAAAGAGTGGATGGGGGGGTGGGGAGTGGCGGAAA
This sequence comes from Salvelinus alpinus, assembly GCF_045679555.1. Lineage (NCBI taxonomy): Eukaryota > Metazoa > Chordata > Actinopteri > Salmoniformes > Salmonidae > Salvelinus > Salvelinus alpinus. The sequence goes on from NC_092109.1 coordinate 43,400,406, forward strand.
GAGTGGATGAGCGGTGGGTGGGGAGTGGAGGAAAGAGTGGATGGGGGGGAGTGGAGGAAAGAGTTGATTGGAGGGTGGGGAGTGGAGGAAAGAGTGGATGGGAGGGTGGGGAGTGGAGGAAAGAGTGGATTGGGGTGGGGGAGTGGAGTGGAGGAAAGAGTGGATGGGGGGGAGTGGAGGAAAGAGTTGATTGGAGGGTGGGGAGTGGAGGAAAGAGTGGATGGGAGGGTGGGGAGTGGAGGAAAGAGTGGATGGGAGGGTGGGGAGTGGAGGAAAGAGTGGATGGGGGTGGGGAGTGGAGGAAAGAGTGGATGGGGGGTGGGGAGTGGAGGAAAGAGTGGATGGGGGGGTGGGGAGTGGGGAGTGGAGGAAAGAGTGGATGGGGGGGTGGGGAGTGGAGGAAAGAGTGGATGGGGTGGTGGGGAGTGGAGGAAGGAGTGGATTGGGGTGGGGGAGTGGAGGAAAGAGTGGATGGGGGGGAGTGGAGGAAAGAGTTGATTGGAGGGTGGGGAGTGGAGGAAAGAGTGGATGGGAGGGTGGGGAGTGGAGGAAAGAGTGGATGGGGGTGGGGAGTGGAGGAAAGAGTGGATGGGGGGTGGGGAGTGGAGGAAAGAGTGGATGGGGGGTGGGGAGTGGAGGAAAGAGTGGATGGGGGGGTGGGGAGTGGAGGAAAGAGTGGATGGGGGGGTGGGGAGTGGAGGAAAGAGTGGATGGGGGGGTGGGGAGTGGAGGAAAGAGTGGATGGGGTGGTGGGGAGTGGAGGAAAGAGTGGATGGGGGGGAGTGGAGGAAAGAGTGGATGGGGGGTGGGGAGTGGAGGAAAGAGTGGATGGGGGGGTGGGGAGTGGAGGAAAGAGTGGATGGGGGGGTGGGGAGTGGAGGAAAGAGTGGATGGGGGGGTGGGGAGTGGAGGAAAGAGTGGATGGGGTGGTGGGGAGTGGAGGAAAGAGTGGATGGGGGGGAGTGGAGGAAAGAGTGGATGGGGGGAGTGGAGGAAAGAGTGGATGGGGGGGTGGAGGAAAGAGTGGATGGGGGAGTGGAGTGGAGGAAAGAGTGGATGGGGGGGGGTGGGAAGTGGAGGAAAGAGTGGATGGGGGTGGGGAGTGGAGGAAAGAGTGGATGGGGGGGAGTGGAGGAAAGAGTGGATGGGGGGTGGGGAGTGGAGGAAAGAGTGGATGGGGGTTGGGGAGTGGAGGAAAGAGTGGATGGGGGTTGGGAGTGGAGGAAAGAGAGGATGGGGGTGGGTGGGGAGTAGAGGAAAGAGTGGATGGGGGTGGGTGGGGAGTGGATGGGGGGTGGGTGGGGAGTGGAGGAAAGAGTGGATGGGGGGTGGGTGGGGAGTGGAGGAAAGAGTGGATGGGGGGGTGGGGAGTGGAGGAAAGAGTGGATGGGGGTGTAGGGAGTGGAGGAAAGAGTGGATGGGGGGTGGAGGAAAGAGTGGATGGGGGGGTGGGGAGTGGAGAAAAGAGTGGATGGGGGGTGGGGAGTGGAGTGGAGGAAAGAGTGGATGGGGGGGTGGAGGAAAGAGTGGATGGGGGGGTGGGGAGTGGCGGAAAGAGTGGATGAGCGGTGGGTGGGGAGTGGAGGAAAGAGTGGATGGGGGGTGGGTGGGGAGTGGAGGAAAGAGTGGATGGGGGGTGGGTGGGGAGTGGAGGAAAGAGTGGATGGGGAGTGGAGGAAAGAGTGGATGGGGGGTGGGTGGGGAGTGGAGGAAAGAGTGGATGGGGGGGTAGGGAGTGGAGGAAAGAGTGGATGGGGGGGTGGAGGAAAGAGTGGATGGGGGGGTGGGGAGTGGAGAAAAGAGTGGATGGGGGGTGGGGAGTGGAGGAAAGAGTGGATGGGGGGTGGGGAGTAGAGGAAGGAGTGGATTGGGGTGGGGGAGTGGAGTGGAGGAAAGAGTGGATGGGGGGGAGTGGAGGAAAGAGTTGATTGGAGGGTGGGGAGTGGAGGAAAGAGTGGATGGGAGGGTGGGGAGTGGAGGAAAGAGTGGATTGGGGTGGGGGAGTGGAGTGGAGGAAAGAGTGGATGGGGGGGAGTGGAGGAAAGAGTTGATTGGAGGGTGGGGAGTGGAGGAAAGAGTGGATGGGAGGGTGGGGAGTGGAGGAAAGAGTGGATGGGAGGGTGGGGAGTGGAGGAAAGAGTGGATGGGGGTGGGGAGTGGAGGAAAGAGTGGATGGGGGGTGGGGAGTGGAGGAAAGAGTGGATGGGGGGGTGGGGAGTGGGGAGTGGAGGAAAGAGTGGATGGGGGGGTGGGGAGTGGAGGAAAGAGTGGATGGGGTGGTGGGGAGTGGAGGAAGGAGTGGATTGGGGTGGGGGAGTGGAGGAAAGAGTGGATGGGGGGGAGTGGAGGAAAGAGTTGATTGGAGGGTGGGGAGTGGAGGAAAGAGTGGATGGGAGGGTGGGGAGTGGAGGAAAGAGTGGATGGGGGTGGGGAGTGGAGGAAAGAGTGGATGGGGGGTGGGGAGTGGAGGAAAGAGTGGATGGGGGGTGGGGAGTGGAGGAAAGAGTGGATGGGGGGGTGGGGAGTGGAGGAAAGAGTGGATGGGGGGGTGGGGAGTGGAGGAAAGAGTGGATGGGGGGGTGGGGAGTGGAGGAAAGAGTGGATGGGGTGGTGGGGAGTGGAGGAAAGAGTGGATGGGGGGGAGTGGAGGAAAGAGTGGATGGGGGGAGTGGAGGAAAGAGTGGATGGGGGGGTGGAGGAAAGAGTGGATGGGGGAGTGGAGGAAAGAGTGGATGGGGGGTTGGGAGTGGAGGAAAGAGAGGATGGGGGGTGGAGTAAAGAGTGGATGGGGGGGTGGGGAGTGGAGGAAAGAGTGGATGGGGGGGTGGGGAGTGGAGGAAAGAGTGGATGGGGGGGTGGGGAGTGGAGGAAGGAGTGGATGGGGGGTTGGGAGTGGAGGAAAGAGTGGATGGGGGGTGGGGAGTGGAGGAAAGAGTGGATGGGGGGGTGGGGAGTGGAGGAAAGAGTGGATGGGGGGGTGGGGAGTGGGGGAAAGAGTGGATGGAGGGGGGTGGGAAGTGGAGGAAAGAGTGGATGGGGGTGGGGAGTGGAGGAAAGAGTGGATGGGGGGGAGTGGAGGAAAGAGTGGATGGGGGGTGGGGAGTGGAGGAAAGAGTGGATGGGGGTTGGGGAGTGGAGGAAAGAGTGGATGGGGGTTGGGAGTGGAGGAAAGAGAGGATGGGGGTGGGTGGGGAGTAGAGGAAAGAGTGGATGGGGGTGGGTGGGGAGTGGATGGGGGGTGGGTGGGGAGTGGAGGAAAGAGTGGATGGGGGGTGGGTGGGGAGTGGAGGAAAGAGTGGATGGGGGGGTGGGGAGTGGAGGAAAGAGTGGATGGGGGTGTAGGGAGTGGAGGAAAGAGTGGATGGGGGGTGGAGGAAAGAGTGGATGGGGGGGTGGGGAGTGGAGAAAAGAGTGGATGGGGGGTGGGGAGTGGAGTGGAGGAAAGAGTGGATGGGGGGGTGGAGGAAAGAGTGGATGGGGGGGTGGGGAGTGGCGGAAAGAGTGGATGAGCGGTGGGTGGGGAGTGGAGGAAAGAGTGGATGGGGGGGAGTGGAGGAAAGAGTTGATTGGAGGGTGGGGAGTGGAGGAAAGAGTGGATGGGAGGGTGGGGAGTGGAGGAAAGAGTGGATTGGGGTGGGGGAGTGGAGTGGAGGAAAGAGTGGATGGGGGGGAGTGGAGGAAAGAGTTGATTGGAGGGTGGGGAGTGGAGGAAAGAGTGGATGGGAGGGTGGGGAGTGGAGGAAAGAGTGGATGGGAGGGTGGGGAGTGGAGGAAAGAGTGGATGGGGGTGGGGAGTGGAGGAAAGAGTGGATGGGGGGTGGGGAGTGGAGGAAAGAGTGGATGGGGGGGTGGGGAGTGGGGAGTGGAGGAAAGAGTGGATGGGGGGGTGGGGAGTGGAGGAAAGAGTGGATGGGGTGGTGGGGAGTGGAGGAAGGAGTGGATTGGGGTGGGGGAGTGGAGGAAAGAGTGGATGGGGGGGAGTGGAGGAAAGAGTTGATTGGAGGGTGGGGAGTGGAGGAAAGAGTGGATGGGAGGGTGGGGAGTGGAGGAAAGAGTGGATGGGGGTGGGGAGTGGAGGAAAGAGTGGATGGGGGGTGGGGAGTGGAGGAAAGAGTGGATGGGGGGTGGGGAGTGGAGGAAAGAGTGGATGGGGGGGTGGGGAGTGGAGGAAAGAGTGGATGGGGGGGTGGGGAGTGGAGGAAAGAGTGGATGGGGGGGTGGGGAGTGGAGGAAAGAGTGGATGGGGTGGTGGGGAGTGGAGGAAAGAGTGGATGGGGGGGAGTGGAGGAAAGAGTGGATGGGGGGAGTGGAGGAAAGAGTGGATGGGGGGGTGGAGGAAAGAGTGGATGGGGGAGTGGAGTGGAGGAAAGAGTGGATGGGGGGGGGTGGGAAGTGGAGGAAAGAGTGGATGGGGGTGGGGAGTGGAGGAAAGAGTGGATGGGGGGGAGTGGAGGAAAGAGTGGATGGGGGTGGGGAGTGGAGGAAAGAGTGGATGGGGGTTGGGGAGTGGAGGAAAGAGTGGATGGGGGTTGGGAGTGGAGGAAAGAGAGGATGGGGGTGGGTGGGGAGTAGAGGAAAGAGTGGATGGGGGTGGGTGGGGAGTGGATGGGGGGTGGGTGGGGAGTGGAGGAAAGAGTGGATGGGGGGTGGGTGGGGAGTGGAGGAAAGAGTGGATGGGGGGGTGGGGAGTGGAGGAAAGAGTGGATGGGGGTGTAGGGAGTGGAGGAAAGAGTGGATGGGGGGTGGAGGAAAGAGTGGATGGGGGGGTGGGGAGTGGAGAAAAGAGTGGATGGGGGGTGGGGAGTGGAGTGGAGGAAAGAGTGGATGGGGGGGTGGAGGAAAGAGTGGATGGGGGGGTGGGGAGTGGCGGAAAGAGTGGATGAGCGGTGGGTGGGGAGTGGAGGAAAGAGTGGATGGGGGGTGGGTGGGGAGTGGGGAGTGGAGGAAAGAGTGGATGGGGGGTGGGTGGGGAGTGGAGGAAAGAGTGGATGGGGAGTGGAGGAAAGAGTGGATGGGGGGTGGGTGGGGAGTGGAGGAAAGAGTGGATGGGGGGGTAGGGAGTGGAGGAAAGAGTGGATGGGGGGGTGGAGGAAAGAGTGGATGGGGGGGTGGGGAGTGGAGAAAAGAGTGGATGGGGGGTGGGGAGTGGAGGAAAGAGTGGATGGGGGGTGGGGAGTGGAGGAAAGAGTGGATGGGGGGGTGGGGATAGTGTTTCCAGGCCTCCAAAGACCTCTCTTTTTTTTAAAGATAATATCTCTCTCTCTCCCCCCCCAAAAACTATCCCCTGGATACCCTCGGTCGGCTGGAGTGGTGTAAAGCTCGCCACCATTGGACTCAGTGGAAACGTGTTCTCTGGAGTGATGAATCCGACATTATGTATAATATACAGTACCAGTCAAAAGTTTGGACACACCTACACATTCCAGGGTTTTTCTTTGTTTACTATTTTCTACATTGTAGAATAAAAGTGAAGACATCAAAACTATAAAATAACACATATGGAATCATGTAGTTACACACACACTGACTCACTCACTGTAGGAATTAATGATTTTTTAATTACTTTCCCTGTCCCCCACACATACATCTGTAAGGTCCAATTCAATCATTTAAATGTCAAACACAGATTCAACTACAAAGACCAGGGAGCTTTTTCTTTAAAAAAAAGCCTCATGAAGAAGTTCAGCGATTGGTTAACAATAACAAATCAGACATTGTATAGGTATCTTTTTATAGCAACAGCTATGGAGTTTAATGGCTGTGAGAAAACTGTTAGGTTTTCGCCAGACATAATGGGACCAATCTCGTCCCCCCCAAAAAAGTTGAAGAAGAACCTGGATGATCATCAAGACTATTTGAGGAGATGTTTCAAAACTTTTTGAACGAGGTGATAGGTTTTACAGTAAGAACCTCATACCAACGGTGGTGGTAGTGTGATGGTTTGGGGATGATTTGCTGCCTCAAGACCTGGATCATTTGTCTTATTGAAGGAACCCTGAATTCTGCTCTGTATCAGAGACAGGAGAATGTCAGGCCCATCCGTCTGTGAGCTGAAGATGAGAAAGCGTAGGTGGGTCATGCAGCAAGACAATTATCCTCAAACACACAATCAAGTCTACATGAAAGGTCTGATTTCATTACGATTGAAACACGACCCGGGTGGTATTATGCTTGCTTCAATGAAAGCAACAATGAAGCATGCATGAGAGCACCAGCTGTTCCGGATGACTATGTGATCAATGCTCTCCGATGTGAGCAAGACCATTTATAAACAGGTCAACATTCACAAATCCGCGGGGCCAGACGGATTACCAGGACGTGTACTCAAAGCATGTGCGGACCAACTGGCAAGTGTCTTCACTGACATTATCAACCTCTCCCTGACAGAGTCTGTAATAGCAACATGTTTCAAACAGACCACCGTAGTATCGTCCCTGTGCCCAATAATGCCAAGGTAGCCTGCCTAAATGACTACCGACCCGTAGCACTCACGTATGTAGCCATGAAGTGCTTTGAAAGGCTGATCATGGCTCACATCAACACCATTATCCTAGAATCCCTAGACCCACTCCAATTTGCATACTGCACGAACAGATCCACAGATGATGCAATCTCTATTGCACTCCACACTGCCCTGTCCCACCTGGACAAAAATAACACCTGTGTGAGAATGCTGTTCATTGACCACAGCTCAGTGTTCAACACCATAGTGCCCTCAAAGCTCATCACTAAGCTAAGGACCCTGGGACTAAACACCTCCCTCTGCAACTGGATCCTGGCCACCCCAAAGTGGTAAGGATAGGCAACAACATATCTGCCACACTGAACCTCAACACGGGGGCCCTTCAGGGGTGTGTGCTTAGTCCACTCCTGTACTCCCTGTTCACCCACAACTGCGTGGCCAAGCACGACTCCAACACCATCATTAAGTTTGCTTACGACACAACAGTGGTAGGCCTGATCACCGACAACAGCGAGACAGCCAATAGGGAGGAGGTCACTGCCAGGACAACAACCTCTTTCTCAATGTGAGCAAGACAAAGGAGCTGATCTATAGGAAAAGGAGGGCCGAACAGGCCCCCCATTAACATGGACGGGCTGTAGTGGAGTGGGTCGTGAGTTTCAAGTTCCTTGGTGTCCACATCACAAAACAAACTATCATGGTCCAAACACACCAAGACAGTCGTGAAGAGGGCACGACAACACCCTTTCCCCCTCAGGAGACTGAAAATATTTGGCATGGGTCCTCAGATCCTCAAAACGTTTTACAGCTGCACCATCGAGAGCATCCTGACCGGTTGCATCACCGCCGGGTATGGCAACTGCTCGGCATCTGACCGTAAGACGCTACAGAGGGTAGTGCGTACGGTTCAATACATCACTGTGGCCAAGATTCCTGACATTCAGTTGAAGTCGGAAGTTTACATACACGTAGATTGGAGTCATCTTAGTTTTTCAACCACTCCACAAATTTCTTGTTAACAAACTATAATTTTGGCAAGTCGATTAGGACATCTACTAATTTTTCCAACAATTGTTTACAGACAGATTGTTTCACTTATAATTCACCGTATCACAATTCCAGTGGGTCAGAATTTTACATACACTAAGTTGACTGTGCCTTTAAACAGCTTGGGAAATTCTAGAAAATGATGTCATGGCTTTAGAAGCTTCTGATAGGCTAATTGGCATAATTTGAGTCAATTGGAGGTGTACCTGTGGATGTAGTTCAAGGCCTACCTTCAAACTCAGTGCCTCTTAGCTTGACATCATGGAAAAATCTAAAGAAATCAGCCAAGACCTCAATAAAAAATTGTAAAATTAATCCAAACGCCTGAAGGTACCACGTTCATCTGTACAAACAATAGTACGCAAGTATAAACACCATCGGACCACGCAGCCGTCATACCGCTCAGGAAGGAGACGCGTTCTGTCTCCTAGAGATGAATGTACTTTGGTGCGAAAAGTGCAAATAAATCCCAGAACAACAGCAAAAGGAACTTGTGAAGATGCTGGAGGAAACAGGTACAAAAGTATCTATATCCACAGTAAAACGAGTCCTATATCGACATAACCTGTAAGTCCGCTCAGCAAGGAAGAAGCCACTGCTCCAAAACCGCCATAAAAAAGCCAGACTACGGTTTGCAACTGCATATGAGGACAAAGATCGTACTTTTTGGAGAAATGTCCTCTGGTCTGATGAAACAAAAATAGAACTGTTTGGCCATAATGACCATTGTTATGTTTGGAGGAAAAAGGGGGATGCTCGCAAGCCCGAGAACACCATCCCAACCGTGAAGCACGGGGGTGGCAGCATCATGTTGTGGGGGGGCTTTGCTGCAGGAGGGACTGGTGCCCTTCACAAAGTAGATGGCATCATGAGGCAGGAAAAGTATGTGGATATATTGAAGCAACATCTCAAGACATAAGTCAGGAAGTTAAAGCTTGGTTGCAAATGGGTCTTCCAAATGTACAATTACCCCAAGCATACTTCCAAAGTTATGGCAAAATGGCTTAAGGACAACAAAGTCAAGTTATTGGAGTGGCCATCACAAAGCCCTGACCTCAATCCTATAGAAAATGTGTGGGCAGAACTGAAAAAGCCTGTGTGAGGAAGGAGGCCTACAAACCTGACTCAGTTACACCAGCTCTGTCAGGAGGAATGGGACATAATTCACCCAACTTATTGTGGGAAGCTTGTGGAAGGCAACCCGAAACATTTGACCCAAGTTAAACAATTTAAAGGCAATGCTACCAAATACTAATTGAGTGTATGTAAACTTCTGACCCACTGGGAATGTGATGAAAGAAATAAAAGCTGAAATAAATCATTCCCTCTACTATTATTCTGACATTTTATATTCTTAAAATACAGTGGTGATCCTAACTGACCTAAGACAGGGAATTTTTACTAGGATTAAATGTCAGGAATTGTGAAAACTGAGTTTAAATGTATTTGGCTAAGATGTATGTAAACTTCCGACTGTATATACTAGGCGGTGTCAGATGAAAGCCCAAAAAATGGTCAAAGTCTCCAGCCACCCTAGTCATAGACTGTTCTCTCTGCTACCGCACGGCAAGCGGTACCGGAGTGCCAATTCTAGGTCCAAGATGCTTCTTAACAGCTTCTACCCCCAAGCCATAAGACTGCTGAACAATTAATCAAATGACCACCCAGACTATTTACATTGACCCTCCCCTCCCCTTTGTTTTTACGCTGCAGCTACTCGCTGTTTATTATCTATGCATAGTCACTCTACAAATTACCCCGACTAACCTGTACCCCCTGTATATAGCCTCCACATTGACTCTGTACCGGTACCCCCTGTATATAGCCTCCACATTGACTCTGTACCGGTACCCCCTGTATATAGCCTCCACATTGACTCTGTACCGGTACCCCCTGTATATAGCCTCCACATTGACTCTGTACCGGTGCCCCCTGTATATAGCCTCCACATTGACTCTGTACCGGTGCCCCCTGTATATAGCCTCCACATTGACTCTGTACCGGTGCCCCCTGTATATAGCCTCCACATTGACTCTGTACCGGTACCCCCTGTATATAGCCTCCACATTGACTCTGTACCGGTACCCCCTGTATATAGTCTCCACATTGACTCTGTACCGGTACCCTCTGTATATAGTCTCCACATTGACTCTGTACCGGTACCCCGGGAGTGGAGTAAAGAGTGGATGGGGGGTGGGGAGTAGAGGAAGGAGTGGATTGGGGTGGGGGAGTGGAGTGGAGGAAAGAGTGGATGGGGGGGAGTGGAGGAAAGAGTTGATTGGAGGGTGGGGAGTGGAGGAAAGAGTGGATGGGAGGGTGGGGAGTGGAGGAAAGAGTGGATTGGGGTGGGGGAGTGGAGTGGAGGAAAGAGTGGATGGGGGGGAGTGGAGGAAAGAGTTGATTGGAGGGTGGGGAGTGGAGGAAAGAGTGGATGGGAGGGTGGGGAGTGGAGGAAAGAGTGGATGGGAGGGTGGGGAGTGGAGGAAAGAGTGGATGGGGGTGGGGAGTGGAGGAAAGAGTGGATGGGGGGTGGGGAGTGGAGGAAAGAGTGGATGGGGGGGTGGGGAGTGGGGAGTGGAGGAAAGAGTGGATGGGGGGGTGGGGAGTGGAGGAAAGAGTGGATGGGGTGGTGGGGAGTGGAGGAAGGAGTGGATTGGGGTGGGGGAGTGGAGGAAAGAGTGGATGGGGGGGAGTGGAGGAAAGAGTTGATTGGAGGGTGGGGAGTGGAGGAAAGAGTGGATGGGAGGGTGGGGAGTGGAGGAAAGAGTGGATGGGGGTGGGGAGTGGAGGAAAGAGTGGATGGGGGGTGGGGAGTGGAGGAAAGAGTGGATGGGGGGTGGGGAGTGGAGGAAAGAGTGGATGGGGGGGTGGGGAGTGGAGGAAAGAGTGGATGGGGGGGTGGGGAGTGGAGGAAAGAGTGGATGGGGGGGTGGGGAGTGGAGGAAAGAGTGGATGGGGTGGTGGGGAGTGGAGGAAAGAGTGGATGGGGGGGAGTGGAGGAAAGAGTGGATGGGGGGAGTGGAGGAAAGAGTGGATGGGGGGGTGGAGGAAAGAGTGGATGGGGGAGTGGAGGAAAGAGTGGATGGGGGGTTGGGAGTGGAGGAAAGAGAGGATGGGGGGTGGAGTAAAGAGTGGATGGGGGGGTGGGGAGTGGAGGAAAGAGTGGATGGGGGGGTGGGGAGTGGAGGAAAGAGTGGATGGGGGGGTGGGGAGTGGAGGAAGGAGTGGATGGGGGGTTGGGAGTGGAGGAAAGAGTGGATGGGGGGTGGGGAGTGGAGGAAAGAGTGGATGGGGGGGTGGGGAGTGGAGGAAAGAGTGGATGGGGGGGTGGGGAGTGGAGGAAAGAGTGGATGGAGGGGGGTGGGAAGTGGAGGAAAGAGTGGATGGGGGTGGGGAGTGGAGGAAAGAGTGGATGGGGGGGAGTGGAGGAAAGAGTGGATGGGGGGTGGGGAGTGGAGGAAAGAGTGGATGGGGGTTGGGGAGTGGAGGAAAGAGTGGATGGGGGTTGGGAGTGGAGGAAAGAGAGGATGGGGGTGGGTGGGGAGTAGAGGAAAGAGTGGATGGGGGTGGGTGGGGAGTGGATGGGGGGTGGGTGGGGAGTGGAGGAAAGAGTGGATGGGGGGTGGGTGGGGAGTGGAGGAAAGAGTGGATGGGGGGGTGGGGAGTGGAGGAAAGAGTGGATGGGGGTGTAGGGAGTGGAGGAAAGAGTGGATGGGGGGTGGAGGAAAGAGTGGATGGGGGGGTGGGGAGTGGAGAAAAGAGTGGATGGGGGGTGGGGAGTGGAGTGGAGGAAAGAGTGGATGGGGGGGTGGAGGAAAGAGTGGATGGGGGGGTGGGGAGTGGCGGAAAGAGTGGATGAGCGGTGGGTGGGGAGTGGAGGAAAGAGTGGATGGGGGGGAGTGGAGGAAAGAGTTGATTGGAGGGTGGGGAGTGGAGGAAAGAGTGGATGGGAGGGTGGGGAGTGGAGGAAAGAGTGGATTGGGGTGGGGGAGTGGAGTGGAGGAAAGAGTGGATGGGGGGGAGTGGAGGAAAGAGTTGATTGGAGGGTGGGGAGTGGAGGAAAGAGTGGATGGGAGGGTGGGGAGTGGAGGAAAGAGTGGATGGGAGGGTGGGGAGTGGAGGAAAGAGTGGATGGGGGTGGGGAGTGGAGGAAAGAGTGGATGGGGGGTGGGGAGTGGAGGAAAGAGTGGATGGGGGGGTGGGGAGTGGAGGAAAGAGTGGATGGGGGGGTGGGGAGTGGAGGAAAGAGTGGATGGGGTGGTGGGGAGTGGAGGAAGGAGTGGATTGGGGTGGGGGAGTGGAGGAAAGAGTGGATGGGGGGGAGTGGAGGAAAGAGTTGATTGGAGGGTGGGGAGTGGAGGAAAGAGTGGATGGGAGGGTGGGGAGTGGAGGAAAGAGTGGATGGGGGTGGGGAGTGGAGGAAAGAGTGGATGGGGGGTGGGGAGTGGAGGAAAGAGTGGATGGGGGGTGGGGAGTGGAGGAAAGAGTGGATGGGGGGGTGGGGAGTGGAGGAAAGAGTGGATGGGGGGGTGGGGAGTGGAGGAAAGAGTGGATGGGGGGGTGGGGAGTGGAGGAAAGAGTGGATGGGGTGGTGGGGAGTGGAGGAAAGAGTGGATGGGGGGGAGTGGAGGAAAGAGTGGATGGGGGGAGTGGAGGAAAGAGTGGATGGGGGGGTGGAGGAAAGAGTGGATGGGGGAGTGGAGGAAAGAGTGGATGGGGGGTTGGGAGTGGAGGAAAGAGAGGATGGGGGGTGGAGTAAAGAGTGGATGGGGGGGTGGGGAGTGGAGGAAAGAGTGGATGGGGGGGTGGGGAGTGGAGGAAAGAGTGGATGGGGGGGTGGGGAGTGGAGGAAGGAGTGGATGGGGGGTTGGGAGTGGAGGAAAGAGTGGATGGGGGGTGGGGAGTGGAGGAAAGAGTGGATGGGGGGGTGGGGAGTGGAGGAAAGAGTGGATGGGGGGGTGGGGAGTGGAGGAAAGAGTGGATGGAGGGGGGTGGGAAGTGGAGGAAAGAGTGGATGGGGGTGGGGAGTGGAGGAAAGAGTGGATGGGGGGGAGTGGAGGAAAGAGTGGATGGGGGGTGGGGAGTGGAGGAAAGAGTGGATGGGGGTTGGGGAGTGGAGGAAAGAGTGGATGGGGGTTGGGAGTGGAGGAAAGAGAGGATGGGGGTGGGTGGGGAGTAGAGGAAAGAGTGGATGGGGGTGGGTGGGGAGTGGATGGGGGGTGGGTGGGGAGTGGAGGAAAGAGTGGATGGGGGGTGGGTGGGGAGTGGAGGAAAGAGTGGATGGGGGGGAGGGGAGTGGAGGAAAGAGTGGATGGGGGTGTAGGGAGTGGAGGAAAGAGTGGATGGGGGGTGGAGGAAAGAGTGGATGGCGGGGTGGGGAGTGGAGAAAAGAGTGGATGGGGGGTGGGGAGTGGAGTGGAGGAAAGAGTGGATGGGGGGGTGGAGGAAAGAGTGGATGGGGGGGTGGGGAGTGGCGGAAAGAGTGGATGAGCGGTGGGTGGGGAGTGGAGGAAAGAGTGGATGGGGGGTGGGTGGGGAGTGGAGGAAAGAGTGGATGGGGGGTGGAGGAAAGAGTGGATGGGGAGTGGAGGAAAGAGTGGATGGGGGGTGGGTGGGGAGTGGAGGAAAGAGTGGATGGGGGGGTAGGGAGTGGAGGAAAGAGTGGATGGGGGGGTGGAGGAAAGAGTGGATGGGGGGGTGGGGAGTGGAGAAAAGAGTGGATGGGGGGTGGGGAGTGGAGGAAAGAGTGGATGGGGGGTGGGGAGTGGAGGAAAGAGTGGATGGGGGGGTGGGGATAGTGTTTCCAGGCCTCCAAAGACCTCTCTTTTTTTTAAAGATAATATCTCTCTCTCTCTCCCCCCAAAAACTATCCCCTGGATACCCTCGGTCGGCTGGAGTGGTGTAAAGCTCGCCACCATTGGACTCAGTGGAAACGTGTTCTCTGGAGTGATGAATCCGACATTATGTATAATATACAGTACCAGTCAAAAGTTTGGACACACCTACACATTCCAGGGTTTTTCTTTGTTTACTATTTTCTACATTGTAGAATAAAAGTGAAGACATCAAAACTATAAAATAACACATATGGAATCATGTAGTTACACACACACTGACTCACTCACTGTAGGAATTAATGATTTTTTAATTACTTTCCCTGTCCCCCACACATACATCTGTAAGGTCCAATTCAATCATTTAAATGTCAAACACAGATTCAACTACAAAGACCAGGGAGCTTTTTCTTTAAAAAAAAGCCTCATGAAGAAGTTCAGCGATTGGTTAACAATAACAAATCAGACATTGTATAGGTATCTTTTTATAGCAACAGCTATGGAGTTTAATGGCTGTGAGAAAACTGTTAGGTTTTCGCCAGACATAATGGGACCAATCTCGTCCCCCCCAAAAAAGTTGAAGAAGAACCTGGATGATCATCAAGACTATTTGAGGAGATGTTTCAAAACTTTTTGAACGAGGTGATAGGTTTTACAGTAAGAACCTCATACCAACGGTGGTGGTAGTGTGATGGTTTGGGGATGATTTGCTGCCTCAAGACCTGGATCATTTGTCTTATTGAAGGAACCCTGAATTCTGCTCTGTATCAGAGACAGGAGAATGTCAGGCCCATCCGTCTGTGAGCTGAAGATGAGAAAGCGTAGGTGGGTCATGCAGCAAGACAATTATCCTCAAACACACAATCAAGTCTACATGAAAGGTCTGATTTCATTACGATTGAAACACGACCCGGGTGGTATTATGCTTGCTTCAATGAAAGCAACAATGAAGCATGCATGAGAGCACCAGCTGTTCCGGACGACTATGTGATCAATGCTCTCCGATGTGAGCAAGACCATTTATAAACAGGTCAACATTCACAAATCCGCGGGGCCAGACGGATTACCAGGACGTGTACTCAAAGCATGTGCGGACCAACTGGCAAGTGTCTTCACTGACATTATCAACCTCTCCCTGACAGAGTCTGTAATAGCAACATGTTTCAAACAGACCACCGTAGTATCGTCCCTGTGCCCAATAATGCCAAGGTAGCCTGCCTAAATGACTACCGACCCGTAGCACTCACGTATGTAGCCATGAAGTGCTTTGAAAGGCTGATCATGGCTCACATCAACACCATTATCCTAGAATCCCTAGACCCACTCCAATTTGCATACTGCACGAACAGATCCACAGATGATGCAATCTCTATTGCACTCCACACTGCCCTGTCCCACCTGGACAAAAATAACACCTGTGTGAGAATGCTGTTCATTGACCACAGCTCAGTGTTCAACACCATAGTGCCCTCAAAGCTCATCACTAAGCTAAGGACCCTGGGACTAAACACCTCCCTCTGCAACTGGATCCTGGCCACCCCAAAGTGGTAAGGATAGGCAACAACATATCTGCCACACTGAACCTCAACACGGGGGCCCTTCAGGGGTGTGTGCTTAGTCCACTCCTGTACTCCCTGTTCACCCACAACTGCGTGGCCAAGCACGACTCCAACACCATCATTAAGTTTGCTTACGACACAACAGTGGTAGGCCTGATCACCGACAACAGCGAGACAGCCAATAGGGAGGAGGTCACTGCCAGGACAACAACCTCTTTCTCAATGTGAGCAAGACAAAGGAGCTGATCTATAGGAAAAGGAGGGCCGAACAGGCCCCCCATTAACATGGACGGGCTGTAGTGGAGTGGGTCGTGAGTTTCAAGTTCCTTGGTGTCCACATCACAAAACAAACTATCATGGTCCAAACACACCAAGACAGTCGTGAAGAGGGCACGACAACACCCTTTCCCCCTCAGGAGACTGAAAATATTTGGCATGGGTCCTCAGATCCTCAAAACGTTTTACAGCTGCACCATCGAGAGCATCCTGACCGGTTGCATCACCGCCGGGTATGGCAACTGCTCGGCATCTGACCGTAAGACGCTACAGAGGGTAGTGCGTACGGTTCAATACATCACTGTGGCCAAGATTCCTGACATTCAGTTGAAGTCGGAAGTTTACATACACGTAGATTGGAGTCATCTTAGTTTTTCAACCACTCCACAAATTTCTTGTTAACAAACTATAATTTTGGCAAGTCGATTAGGACATCTACTAATTTTTCCAACAATTGTTTACAGACAGATTGTTTCACTTATAATTCACCGTATCACAATTCCAGTGGGTCAGAATTTTACATACACTAAGTTGACTGTGCCTTTAAACAGCTTGGGAAATTCTAGAAAATGATGTCATGGCTTTAGAAGCTTCTGATAGGCTAATTGGCATAATTTGAGTCAATTGGAGGTGTACCTGTGGATGTAGTTCAAGGCCTACCTTCAAACTCAGTGCCTCTTAGCTTGACATCATGGAAAAATCTAAAGAAATCAGCCAAGACCTCAATAAAAAATTGTAAAATTAATCCAAACGCCTGAAGGTACCACGTTCATCTGTACAAACAATAGTACGCAAGTATAAACACCATGGGACCACGCAGCCGTCATACCGCTCAGGAAGGAGACGCGTTCTGTCTCCTAGAGATGAATGTACTTTGGTGCGAAAAGTGCAAATAAATCCCAGAACAACAGCAAAAGGAACTTGTGAAGATGCTGGAGGAAACAGGTACAAAAGTATCTATATCCACAGTAAAACGAGTCCTATATCGACATAACCTGTAAGTCCGCTCAGCAAGGAAGAAGCCACTGCTCCAAAACCGCCATAAAAAAGCCAGACTACGGTTTGCAACTGCATATGAGGACAAAGATCGTACTTTTTGGAGAAATGTCCTCTGGTCTGATGAAACAAAAATAGAACTGTTTGGCCATAATGACCATTGTTATGTTTGGAGGAAAAAGGGGGATGCTCGCAAGCCCGAGAACACCATCCCAACCGTGAAGCACGGGGGTGGCAGCATCATGTTGTGGGGGGGCTTTGCTGCAGGAGGGACTGGTGCCCTTCACAAAGTAGATGGCATCATGAGGCAGGAAAAGTATGTGGATATATTGAAGCAACATCTCAAGACATAAGTCAGGAAGTTAAAGCTTGGTTGCAAATGGGTCTTCCAAATGTACAATTACCCCAAGCATACTTCCAAAGTTATGGCAAAATGGCTTAAGGACAACAAAGTCAAGTTATTGGAGTGGCCATCACAAAGCCCTGACCTCAATCCTATAGAAAATGTGTGGGCAGAACTGAAAAAGCCTGTGTGAGGAAGGAGGCCTACAAACCTGACTCAGTTACACCAGCTCTGTCAGGAGGAATGGGACATAATTCACCCAACTTATTGTGGGAAGCTTGTGGAAGGCAACCCGAAACATTTGACCCAAGTTAAACAATTTAAAGGCAATGCTACCAAATACTAATTGAGTGTATGTAAACTTCTGACCCACTGGGAATGTGATGAAAGAAATAAAAGCTGAAATAAATCATTCCCTCTACTATTATTCTGACATTTTACATTCTTAAAATACAGTGGTGATCCTAACTGACCTAAGACAGGGAATTTTTACTAGGATTAAATGTCAGGAATTGTGAAAACTGAGTTTAAATGTATTTGGCTAAGATGTATGTAAACTTCCGACTGTATATACTAGGCGGTGTCAGATGAAAGCCCAAAAAATGGTCAAAGTCTCCAGCCACCCTAGTCATAGACTGTTCTCTCTGCTACCGCACGGCAAGCGGTACCGGAGTGCCAATTCTAGGTCCAAGATGCTTCTTAACAGCTTCTACCCCCAAGCCATAAGACTGCTGAACAATTAATCAAATGACCACCCAGACTATTTACATTGACCCTCCCCTCCCCTTTGTTTTTACGCTGCAGCTACTCGCTGTTTATTATCTATGCATAGTCACTCTACAAATTACCCCGACTAACCTGTACCCCCTGTATATAGCCTCCACATTGACTCTGTACCGGTACCCCCTGTATATAGCCTCCACATTGACTCTGTACCGGTACCCCCTGTATATAGCCTCCACATTGACTCTGTACCGGTACCCCCTGTATATAGCCTCCACATTGACTCTGTACCGGTGCCCCCTGTATATAGCCTCCACATTGACTCTGTACCGGTGCCCCCTGTATATAGCCTCCACATTGACTCTGTACCGGTGCCCCCTGTATATAGCCTCCACATTGACTCTGTACCGGTACCCCCTGTATATAGCCTCCACATTGACTCTGTACCGGTACCCCCTGTATATAGTCTCCACATTGACTCTGTACCGGTACCCTCTGTATATAGTCTCCACATTGACTCTGTACCGGTACCCCCTGTATATAGCCTCCACATTGACTCTGTACCGGTGCCCCCTGTATATAGCCTCCACATTGACTCTGTACCGGTACCCTCTGTATATAGTCTCCACATTGACTCTGTACCGGTACCCCCTGTATATAGCCTCCACATTGACTCTGTACCGGTACCCCCTGTATATAGCCTCCACATTGACTCTGTACCGGTACCCCCTGTATATAGCCTCCACATTGACTCTGTACCGGTACCCTCTGTATATAGTCTCCACATTGA